>NC_068452.1:19375303-19600303 GCF_023373465.1 Oncorhynchus keta
TCTTCCTTCTGTTCTCTCTCTTGTCATGCAGCAAGGAGCAGAGAGACCTGTTCTCTGTGTGTATAACACACACACACACACACACACACACACACACACACACACACACACACACACACACACACACACACACACACACACACACACACACACACACACACACACACACACACACACACACACACACACACACACACACACACACACACAGCTCCTAATCTCCAACGCAGCTTTTATTTTTTTAAACGTCCAAACACTCCAGCCACTCTCACAGGGGAGAGGAGCCTCAGTCTCTGGTCGACTGTTTAAACATCTGCCAATACTGTCTGGCTGCCAGCTCATGTCTTCAAACAGCCCCATCCCATTCAGACATTTACCAAAAGTGGATTAAATCACAGACACCTCGATTGCATTCCAAATGGTACCCTATTCCCTATATAGTGCACTACTTTGAAACTGGACAAAAGTAGTGCACTACAAATGGACAAGGGTGTCATTTGGGATGGAGCCGTGTGAAAAGGACTGCTTAGCAGGTGGGTTTCAGGGTTTGCTAAAGGGGATGCTGGGTAAACATACTACCCAGCTAGCACATGTGGTCCTTGAAAGTGTTCTGTGAACAAAGCCATAAGTTTCCTAATCGGTAAAAATAATGTTTTTTTAAATGTTCTGAGAAT
The DNA here is from genome assembly GCF_023373465.1 of Oncorhynchus keta. Taxonomy (NCBI): domain Eukaryota; kingdom Metazoa; phylum Chordata; class Actinopteri; order Salmoniformes; family Salmonidae; genus Oncorhynchus; species Oncorhynchus keta. The sequence continues at coordinate 19,375,978 of NC_068452.1, forward strand.
GGAAGTGAAAATTTAGCCTGTCCTTGGAAAGTACATTTTTAAGTTGCAGGGTGGTTCTGAAAACCTTTTACTATGGTTCCCTGAAGGTTTTCCTGGGAGGTTTTATTAATGTTCCGAGAACAGAAATGATAGGTTATTTGAAGGTAGTTAAATAGAGGAGAACATGTTTCAATAAGACTTTTATTAACACTGCTAGTTTCGTTTAGGTTAACTGTTTTGAACTCCAAGCACAGATAGGACACATGCAAATTAATTTGCTGAGGCATTAATCATGAAAACATATCATTTGTTTTATTGTGGCATGGCATCAGTGAGATTTGAACCTTCTGTTTTCTATCCATGGAACTAGTCCACCGCGGCACCACGATGGAGCTAACATGCCATGTATTTTTAACTCATACAAAGCTGTTCATTTTAGTCTATTCAAAAAGACCCCATTTCATTAATATCAGGTGTGGCCAATTAGTGGGGGTAACTCACCTGAACACACTCAACAAGATAGAGGAGAGAGAGTTTTGTTTATGCTGAGAACGAAACATATATGTTTTTAAATAACATTCTTATAAAGTTCTTTGAACGTTGCTCATGTTTTCTTGTGGTTTTTATGGAAAGTTCTCTTAATGGCCTGAGAACATGAGTTGAAATAGAATCTCAAGGAAACCTGTAGGAAACGTTATGCTGAAATACTGAAATTCCCACAGATAAAACGGATTTTCCTTAACGTTCTCTGAACAATTTTACAACATTACTTTGCACCATTCCCAGAACATTGGGGGAAGGTTTTATGCAAAATAAGCATAGGACAACCACACTCTCAGCAAGCTCTAAGAAACACGTTCTCAGAACATTATGTGCTAGCTGGGTAATGTGTCTCAGCAGGGAACAATTGGAAAGCTTGGCTTGCCATTGAACAACCAGTATTGATTAGCTTTCTGTTCAATAGCTGAGTCATACAGGGCAGTGTTACTGCTCAAACACCACAGCTAGGTCTGTGTTTACTCCTAACAGATAAGATATGAAACATACAGCAGACCAGGTCTGACCCATTGTGCGATGTGGGTCTATGTGATCTGAGATGGTAGTGCCAGACTGGTAGATCAGGCTTTGAATCCCTACAGCCAGAACACACAAGTGGAAAGAGAGCGAGAGAGTGAGCGAGAAAGAGAGAGAAATGCGTCTTAACTTTTCTTCTACACAAATCTGCCCACCCAGAACAAACAGAAGCTGTAGTTGTCTCTGGTAATACTGGGATTTTTTTCTCTCTCTCTCTCTCTCTCTCATCAAAGGGATTTATTGGCAAGGGAAATAGATAATAAACAACAGGAAATCCACTAAATGAGCAGCAAATGTTTGTAACTAAATAGCTAAGATGTACACAACAATAGCCTTATCTTTGTGACCTCTACGGTGATACAACTAAAACAGTCATTAACAAACCTCTATGTATGTGCCCTCTTTGTCTTACATTCTCACTTTTACATCTCATACTTTTTATCCATGTGTCTTCTGTGTCCCTCACTCCCTATCACAATCACTATACTCCATCGGTGTATGTTAGCCTCCTTCTCTCTATCTCCATTTCTATCTCTCTTTTTCTCACGTAGGTTATGGATGAGAAACTGAATATTCTCAGAGAGCGCAGCATTGGGGTCCACAGATGCTATCACCCTGATATGTTTTCTCATATTACCAGAAAACCATGAAAGATGCTGTGAATGAGACTGGGAATTGGAAAATTACACTGGACACACTGACATTATATTAATTATATGACACTCATAATCAATGGCCAATGGCCAAGGGTCAAGGGTCAATCCCTATTCATATATTATCCACTCCTATGGTCTATTTAAAATAGTGTCATCCATTTTCACCTCACAAAGAAACTCTCTAATCTCAAATCAAATCACATGTATTTATATAGCCCTTCGTACATCAGCTGATATCTTCTGCTGTACAGAAACCCAGCCAAACAGCAAGCAATGCAGGTGTAGAAGCACGGTGGCTAGGAAAAACTCCCTAGAAAGGCCAAAACCTAGGAAGAAACCTAGAGAGGAACCAGGATATGTGGGGTGGCCAGTCCTCTTCTGGCTGTGCCGGGTGGAGATTATAACAGAACATGGCCAAGATGTTCAAATGTTCATAAATGACCAGCATGGTCAAATAATAATAATCACAGGCAGAACAGTTGAAACTGGAGCAGCAGCATGGCCAGGTGGACTGGGGACAGCAAGGAGTCATCATGTCAGGTAGTCCTGAGGCATGGTCCTAGGGCTCAGGTCCTCCGAGAGAGAGAGTGAAAGAGAGAATTAGAGAGAGCATACTTAAATTCACACCGGATAGGACAGGAGAAGTACTCCAGATATAACAAACTGACCCAGCCCCCCGACACATAAACTACTGCAGCATAAATACTGGAGGCTGAGACACTAATAGTTGACACTAATAGAAAATGCCTGACCCTAAAGTATTTGAATATCCCCTGTACAAAGGTCCATCTTATCACATCACAACCACCGTCCGGAAGCTGAAGTGCTGTTTTACAGTGTTCCGGAACAGAGAATTAAAGACTCACCTTAACTTTCATACCTCATTGTTTCAGGATCAGACATCAAAATAGTACAGGGGCCATACTGTACCTCTGTGCTAACATGATTAATTCTGTCTACAGAAAATATGGGAGAATACAAAAGTGAACCAGAATCAACTTTCATCTGTCAAACTGTGTATTTATACATCCTCCCTCTTTACTTTTTTTTGTTTTTCTTTTTGTTTTGAATTTTACCCCGTTTTCTCCCCAATTTCGTGGTATCCAATTGTTTTAGTAGCTACTATCTTGTCTCATCGCTACAACTCCCGTACGGGCTCGGGAGAGACGAAGGTTGAAAGTCGTGCGTCCTCCGATACACAACCCAACCAAGCCGCACTGCTTATTAACACAGTGCGCATCCAACCCGGAAGCCAGCCGCACCAATGTGTCGGAGGAAACACTGTGCACCTGGCAACCTTGGTTAGCACGCACTGCGCCCGGTCCGCCACAGGAGTCGCTGGTGCGCGATGAGACAAGTATATCCCTACCAGCCAAACCCTCCCTAACCCGGACGACGCTAGGCCAATTGTGCGTTGCCCCACGGACCTCACCGGTCGCGACAGAACCTGGGCGCGAACCCAGAGTCTCTGGTGGCACAGCTGGCACTGCAGTACAGCGTCCTTAACCACTGCGCCACCCGGGAGGCCCCTCCCTCTTTACTTTGACTGATGCTGCGGAACAGCAGCTTGCTGATAATTCCGTTGTAAATCACGCTGAGACAACATCCACACGTCAGACAGGCACAGTCTCTTGATTATTCATTTCTCTCCCTCTGATGTGGCGGCCTGCGTTCTTTTACCCGTGGGGGGGACAGAGAAACAAACCTGTCCTGGGTTACAATGAGCCCAGAGGGGATGCACTGAGATAAACTCAGTTTAGACTGCCATTCACGTCTATAATACCCCACAGACTGAAAAACGAAATGCCTTATCAAAGCACATCACATTCCTCAAGCTGTTCACTGTGAGGTTTCCTCTAGAGAAATCTCATTATTTTAGCTAGGAAAAATGACACTTCTCAGGCCATATAGAAGTTAGTACAAGTTGTTCTGCATACTTGCAGTGACGTCCTTTTCCCCTTCTGAGCGGACAGGAAGTGATACTGCAATAGGATTATTCTATTCTTTTTTTCGAAAGGTTTGGAATTTCTCATACTCATACTCTATACCATCAGAGGGAAGTATAATCTAGCACTCCCTAATGCCAAATAGTGTTTTGTCTGCCTAATCCCAAAAGGGAAAAAGTACGTTTTAGAACATGTGCAAAAGAGCTGAGATGTACTGATCTATTCCCCACCACATGGCACAACACCAAAGAATAGAATTGGACTTTGATTTGGCAATAAACAGACTTTCAAACAAGCGTGCAATGGGCCAGTTGAAATTCTACTTGAGGGATGATAAAAGCCGTATCTGAAACCGAAGGTTACCAACACGACTTTTAACTTACGAGGGAAAGGTGTTGTAACAGAATATGGGAGAACCACGGTGTCTTTTTTTGAACTAGAGAACTTGATAAGATGCTTTGTTCGGATGCCGAGGTAGCATAGTGCCACACTCAATTCTTCTAGACTCGCTCCTTTTTTGAAGAGGCTTGAAAAAAAGATTGTGGGCTCATTGTCCCTTCAGGCAGTCAGACTTCAATATTACAGTACAGAGATTTCAGGGGAAATGGGGCTTTCGGGAATAGGGGATAGGGGTTGCATCCCAAATGACACCCTATAACCCATATAGTGCACTACTTCTGACCAGGGCCCATAGGGAATCGGGAGCCATTTAGGACACAGCCAGGGTCCTAATGCACTGAGAGCTCAGGTTGTCACGACTCCACAGACTGTTTCCTTTACGCTCGCCTGCTGAACAAAGAAAAAACAGCTATTACAGTGATAGACCCATCACTTATACGTCAAATACATGTAAGTGCTCTAAATATTGAAGATGCATTAGCAAATAAAGCATTTGTTGTTTTCATTCAGCTTCATATTTGTTGGATGCTAATTCATATTCTGAAAGGGAGTTAAACAGGAATTCATTTAGGCACATTGTGTGCCTAGAGGGTGCCCAAATGGCACCCTATTCTCTATGTAGTGCATTACTTTTGACGAGGGCCCTTAGGGAATAAGGTGCCATCTGGGACACGCCAGAGAGGGACAGGTTTAGTCAGATCCATTTAACACGGTGAGGGCAACACCGACTCCAATAACAAGCTCTGTCTCACTCTCTATGCATAAACACACTCGATATTCACCACACTGGCAAGGAACAGATTATGGTAAACAACATTTATTTATTTATCTCTTTTACAGAGGAATGCAATTTAGCGGTCCCGAAGCCCTCCTTTTGGGGATATTAGTCAAATGCAGCTGCTGTATTACTGACAGCACCTCTCGTCAGAGGCAAGAGAGAGAGAGAGAGAGGCTCTTATAAAATGGTGGTGGCAGGTCTGTGCAGACAGAGACAGAGACAGAGTCCCAGCACCATTAGGGATGTCAAACACAATCTAACTCTACTCTGTGGTGACTCTACAGACGGATACACCCACTGGTGTCTTTGAGTTTGTCTCCCAACCAGGGAGACATCAGGGCTGATAGGAATCAGAATATTTGCTGCTACTGCAGCAGTGAGTGTAGTGAAGGGTAAAATACTATCAAGTTCCAAAAGTATTACTAGTCTCTCTGTTTATGGATGTTTAGAGATGGCCCAAGCATGAATTGTTATTAAACGTTTATGCAGGAGTTGGACAACTACGGTATGGATCGTCATATTTTAGTAAACAAACCTAGGTATGGTATTTTAAGGTCATACCTGTGCATAAATAGTCAATAACTCACATTTACACTACATGTGTAAGAGATGCGTGACTGGCTGCAGGGAAGTCAGGCGCAGGAGTGCAGAACTGGGTAATAACCGGAGCAGTTTAATATGCAAAAACCAACGCCACCCAGAAACATCAAAATATGGGTACAAAATAACCCGTAGCGAACCAGTCAGAGTGCATAAACACTTTACAACAAACAATTTCACACACAGACATGGGCTGAACAGAGGGTTAAATACACGACAAGTGATGAGGGAATGTAAACCAGGTGTGTGGGAAAACAAGACAAAACAAATGGAAAATGAAAGGTGGATCGGCGATGGCTAGAAGACCGGTGACGTCGACCGCCGCCCGAACAAGGAGAGGAACCGACTTCAGCGGAAGTCGTGACAACATGTCAACAGCAGTGGAGGCTCCTCAGCGGAGGAAGGGGAGGACCATCCTCCTCAGTGAATATCATAAAATATAGTGATAAAACTATACAAAATATATTCACATGTTACCATATAATTGATTAAAACACACTGTTTGGTAATGTATGTGGACACCCTTTCGAATGAGTGGATTTGGCTATTTCAGACACACCTGTTGCTGACACACAGACATGCAATCTCCATAGACAAGCATTGGCAGTAGAATGGCCTTACTGAAGAGCTCAACTGTAAGTGCTGTTATTGTGAAGTGGAAACGTCTCGGAGCAACAGTGGCTTAGCCGTGAAGTGGTAGGCCACAGAAGCCCACAGAACAGGACCGCCGAGTGCTGAAGTGCGTAGCATGTAAAAATCGTCTGTCCCCGGTTGCAGCACTCACTACTGATTTCCAATCTAGCAAATGTAGCTGGCTAGTTGGGCCTACTCCAACACCCTTGTCAAACAGAGGTATGCTATGTTAGCGAGCTGGATATGACTATCCAACACTGGAAATCTTAGAGGTCAAAATAAACTTTTGGTTTCACAATTTTTTTGCCCCCGGGGCCGCCAGTGTAACTGGTTAACTGCTAATTGACTGTAACGTTACACTGTACTGCATGATTGTAGCGGGTTTTCCAATGCGTTAGGTTTATTAGCTATGTTGACTATGATGTTACTTTAGCTAATATGGTGACAACGATGTAGGCTGTGGATAGTGGTTATAATAGGAAGGTGAGAGGAGGAGAGTAATAATAATAATAATAATAATATGCCATTTAGCAGACGCTTTTATCCAAAGCGACTTACAGTCATGTGTGCATACATTCTACGTATGGGTGGTCCTGGGAATCGAACCCACTACCCTGGCGTTACAAGCGCCATGCTCTACCAACTGAGCTACAGAGTGCGTACATGCGAGAAGGAATGCAACAAACTGTTTGTCGGGAGCTTCATGAAATGGGGAACTGTTTGCGTGTGACCAGGGGTGTATTGATTGCTCCAATTCTGTTGAAAAAACATTCTTAACCCGAAGCAAATGGATCAAAACAAGGATAAACATACCCGAATGTGTCCTTGTTTGAAACTGTTGGACTAATGATTACACCATAGATCAACTAGATGCAGACAAGAGTGTGCAAGACTATACTGTCCATGTGCCACTGTCTGTCACCTCAAATCTTTCTCTTGACATGTGTGCACTTACGTTGTAAAACAATTAATCATAGGCTAGGTTGTAGCAACCTCATGATGGGTATAGAGAAAATTTGAATATCATGTAGTAGCCTAAACCTATCGATGTTACATTGAGCTGGGTCAATGGAATATGAATGACAGTCATCCAATATGCTGTAATAGAAATAAGGCCATGCTCATGAAAAACAATCATCCTCCCTTTTCTTAAACGACACCGACCACCACTGGTCAACAGAGTATTCACTATTTCTCTGTTGTCCCATTGTATCATGCATTAGGGAAGCACTGCAACTAACTCAAACAAGGTGACATGCGGCTATGGAGCCCCCCCCCCCCTTGAACAAGATGGACATCCCACAGTGTGGCAAGCCAGTGTAATATGACTTATTTGGGCTAAGGGCCAGCAGCCTCAGTGCTAAGTCAAGCCTGATCTGTGTCTCTCTCACCTTCCCTTTATGATTAAATCAGACGCCCTTCCATGTCTGGCCAGTAATGTGACATTAACAAACCCCAACATGGAGCAATTACCAGCCTGGAAGATTCGGACACAAAGCAGAGTGTGTCTCACGGATCTGCCAATTAGAACAACTCCACTGGCCTGCTCTCAAAGTGGGCGGCATATTCAAATAACACTTCACCCAACAGATACATATTCACACAACCTAACCGTCTCTCCCAGTGTCAGTCCCTGTTTGCCACTGATTTGAACGCCACTTTTAAAGATACTTTCAAAATGGCGTCAAGGGCCGGTTCTTAGTTTTTGGGGGCCCTTAGCGATTTGCTCACCACGTGGCAAACGATGTTAGTGACCCCCCCCTCTTGACGGCAGAGAGGAGAAATGTACATTTTACAGTTAATTTCCTGCAATTCTACACATTTTGCCATGGGGTGGAGAGAATTCTTTGCAATTTAAAAGCTAATTTCCTGAAATTCTACATAACTTGCAATGACGTATGCCATGCTAACGATATCTGAGTGAAAGTGACTAACAAAATCAATGGGGGCCCCCTGGAGATCAGGACCCCTGGGCACAAAATAGCCGGCTAGACTAACTTACCAATCGAAAATCTTGTTAACTGACATGGCTAAAGATTAAGTAAAATAAAATAAAAGCAAGTTGAGACTGAGTAAAAAAAGAAAGAAAGTGACCACTTATGCCTGGAACCAGTTACGTTAAACAATGAGAGTGTGGATGTAAATAAAGCAGCTGGTTCATCTATCATGACCAGTCATTTCCAAACTGACTGGATGCTAATAGACCTGGTCATTGGTGCTGTCTGCTTCTGATGTCCCTCTGAGGGAGACAGACAGACAGACACACAAACAGACTTACACTCACTGATACATACACACACACACACACACACACACACACACACACACACACACACACACACACACACACACACACACACACACACACACACACACACACACACACACACACACACACACACACACACACACACACACACACACACACACACACACACACAACCTGGAGCACACACTGACCCCAGTGCTAATCTCAGCCATGCAGGGCACCTCTGTCCTCTGTCATCTCCAACCTCCCTTCCAGTGCATAGAGAGATCATATCATAAGGCAAAGAGAGAGGGCGGGTGAGTACAGTGAGTCAGACTTGCAGAAGAATGTGCCCTGAGTCATAGCCTACAGCCCCAGGCACTCCAGATCCCCACAGTCACCACGGCCACATGGCTCTCTGTGCCTGTGTGTGTAGATATCTGCAGGGCTGTGGGTGTCTGATAACATGTGAACTTGAGTGTGCATGTACAGCATGTGTGAGTTTATTGTGCGGTTAGTTCTCCAGGACACCTACTCAGCTCCTTGATAAGTGCTAGCTAGCACACCATCCTCTGCTTGGCTGAACCACACACTCTCACAGATTGATCAAGCGTCAACACTCCCCTAGTGATGGCAGGGAGATATACGCCAGGGCACATAAATGCAGTCACTTTCCTCTCACTCTTTGAGGAGCAGTGAGATAGCGGAGCACATGGCGAGCAGGCCTGCCCTAGCGTGAGATTGGTGCCTTCGCTGTGTTCTGGATATGGGTGACCAGCTGTTGGTATGCTTGTGACCACCATCAAAGTGCTTGATTATTTCATACAGTGCATTACATATATTATGAGGCCTTACTTTGAGGGCGTTGTTCCCTAATACAATGGCCACATCAGGCCTGCAAGTCACATGATGTTGGCTTGCAAAAGTGATGTTTAATTCCTATTGGAATCCAGTCAGAGAGGGGATATCGAACAATTGGATATTTTATACACCCACAATCTGCATTCTGTATGGCTGCCAGAGTAAGAAAGATGAATTAACAAGATCTAACTAACAGGTTGGATTAGTTTAGAAAAACATATGTAATTTATCTGTGTGTAGGAAAGATTGTTACACTTTATTTAGATAGCCTGTAGAGCATCTACAAATGGACGATCAGTAACATGTCAACTGCATGTCTGAATGTGCAATAATCACTCAACAAATCAAAATGTGAAACTGTTGTTGAGACGACTGTAATGACATTTTGACACTGGAGCAAGTGGAGAAATAATGAATCTAATAATGACTCTAATAAGGGGCGGCAGGTAGCCTAGTGGTTAGAGCATTGGGCCAGTAACCGATCGTTTGCTAGATCGAATCCCTGAGCTGACAAGGTAAACATATGTTGTTCTGCCCCTGAACAAAGGACCCACTGTTCCTAGGCTGTCATTGTAAATAAGAATTTGTTCTTGACTGACTTGCCTAGTTAAATAAAAAAATAAAAATCAGTGTACATGCAAAAAACCAAAATATTGAAACAAACATTTGAAAAAATCTAACTGCAGCAGAGCATGCTGGGAAATATATATATGTGTGTATATATATATAAGGAACACGATGACGCCGGAGGGTAGGGTTGCCGTCTTATCGTCTCTCAATCAATCATGCTATTTCTTTTATTTTTTTCACGTTGTTCATAACTTGTATTGCACATAATGTTGCTGCTACAGTCTCTTATGACCGAAAAGAGCTTCTGGACATCAGAACTGGGATTACTCACCTCACGGGGATCGGACCAGGCCCCGATCCCCATGATTCGCTGGAGAAGGTAACTGAGATTTAGAGGCAAAAGATGCGAGAATCAGGCGACAAGTGGCTAATCTGCCCTTGCCTTCCATTCTGCTAACTATCGTTCAATCGCTGGAAAATAAATGAGATGAACTGAATGCAAGTTCTTGGGGTTCAGTTGGTTAAAATCTTCCTATGAGTCAGAAAAACATGACGAGGGACATTTCAAAATGCAGATTGTGGGCAATTTAGCAAGTTTATAATTAAAAAACTAAATCTGATTTATTGAGTTTTCCATGTGGTCTGCATTAAAGGGGATTAATATAACAGGCTTTTAACATGTAATATTGGTGTACGATTCCTACTTAAAAGGGACACAAAATGTCCTCTAGAGTCTAGACACACACAACATGGCAGCCAAGGCCAAAAAAAGGACACAGGAAATGTGACATTGTCTATGAAAAATCATAGAAAAATACTTTCCATATCAGATAATTAACTTTTCACAACAGGAACATTTCCATAATGTTCTAAGGACTAAGTGTTGTCATTTGTAACACAGAATAAATTACTTTATATAATCCATGATCTTTTTATGTCTCATATTGATGAGTGTTTTGGACATTTGTCTGAAAATAATGAGCATATTAAACTGAAGGTAGTCTATTGACTTCCAAATCTCCACGCCTGTATATTACCTTGTACAAATTGTTAAATTGCAAAGAAATAACTAGAAAGATAATGTACTTTTGAGCTGACCGTCTTACCCACAGAGAACTATTCTAAGAGCTAAATTTAAGCCCAGCTAAGGTTAGGGCTTTTAGCGTTCCAATTCACTCTTCAGACTGGTGAGACAGAAAGTTAATGGGAATACAAGCCAGCAGACTTCCACACGACAATCCCAGGTGTGTGGTGTGTGGGTGCATTCGTGTGTCCATCTGTGCCTGTGTGTGTGTGTGTCCAAGGTGCCATCATTGGGAGGATGAAGCGCACAAGGTGTTTGTCCACGCCAATGCAACACCAACATGCCCAGCACACCCTGGAACCTCAGGGGCTTCACTCGTCTGTGAAGGAGGTGACAATGGTCTGTAGGAGGTGACACTGAGCCGGAGGAACTGACACTGTCATTGTGCCTGGCTCCAGAGGTGCCACAGTTTTGGGCTTTCAGTCCACAGGCTGGATTGGGCTGAGCTGAGCAGTACTGGGATGGATTGGATTTAGCTGAGCTGGGCTGGGTTTGGATGGGCCAGACTGGCCTGGGCTGGGCTGGTTAGGGCCAGATTGGGCTGGACTGGGCTCAATTGGACTGAGCTGGGCTGGGCTGGTTTGGACTAGACTGGACTGGGCTGGTCAGGGTTGGGTTGGATTGGGCTGGATTGGATTGGGCCTGGCTAGGCTGGCCTGGGCTGGGAAGGCCCGGATTAGACTACTTAGGCTGGTTAAGGATGGTCTGGCTGCAGCTGCCTACAAAGTCTGCACTGTCCTTAATTAGCAGTTAAAGGTCACGTTCGCACATTTCAGTCAGGCAAGCTGTGGGTCACCCTGAGAGACCATGGTCCATGATATTAAGACAGTGCCAAGTTGGCTTGGGAACACTAAGGAGCTGCTCATTAGAACAATAACAGTTAATATTCAAAGCCATGCACGGCCATATTCAACCCATCTGACCAGTGGAAAACTCCACGTCTCCAAGGGATTATGGGGAAGAGATAATGCAAAGCGTGTAAAATGTCACCATGTTTTCTTCCTCCTATTTTTTCTTTTTTTTGAGCTTGCCTGTTTTGCATGTTATTTTGGCATTAATACGTGTCACATATCAGTTTGCAAACCACGTAAAAAATCTATATATCATTGAGTGTAATAAAGCCGCATACAAACATGGTCTCTTTTTTTGTTTTCTTGAGTAAGGCAGCTTTAAAATGCAGGTGTTTCAGCCTAGTTCCGTGCTTTCTGTGGTGGTGGGGCAAGCCAGCAGAAAATACAGACCGTTGCACCGTGATTGGCTCTGTGTTCTGTCACCCATGGGGACATTATGTCACCGCCAAGTCTAAGGGTAGCGCTAGAATATTCTAGCCTTTTGAGTGCTGCCATAGAGTTATATTCGAAGTGCCCATCCAAGAAGGCTCAAGGTCATTGGCCACAGATAAAAGTACGTGATATCACGTTATATGTACAGTAGTTTTGATCATGTTAACATCATACTTTCAAAATCTTAGCTAGCAGTCATCATCATGAATCAAGTTGACAATCTACTGGCAAATCCTTTTTAATCCTTGTCATATGAAGATACATAATAGATAAAACGTATCGGTGTTCATCAGCCATTGGACATAAACATTACACTTCAAGTTGAAAATTGCAAATTCAACAAATTCAAAGCAATCACTGGACTGCTATTACGTGGAGTGGCTGTGTGGTCCCAAATCTGGGATTAAGGAGCTCTTTTCCAAGTTTAAAATGATAAACATTCAACATTGGCCATGCTGTCAGTGAAGCATGATTTGTGCCGTGCTCAAAACAAGTGTTAACTCGGGAACTGTGAAAACCTGACTTCAGTGAGTTCAAGGCAACTGGGAAATTGGGAATAAACAAGTTCCGACTGGGAAAATAAGTTTTGAACGGTCATCCAACTCAGAATTGTAAATCCGGCCTCTTTCTAGAGCTAAGACCTGAAGATCAATGACGTCATTATGATTCAACCTTGTTTTTTCCATGTTCCCAGCTGTTTTGAAAGCACCATAAATCTAGAGAATGCCAGACATTGATGACAAAATTTGCCCACGAAGGACTGCAACGCCACCTTCCTATTCAAGTGAGCACAGCACGACAAGGTGAGTCCAAAAATGTATTGTACTTTGCTTCATAAATTATGTAATATGCCAGGGAGATATGTATACTGTAGCTAAGAAAGTAATACTAAGTGTAAAACTTCTGTTCAAAAGTTTGGGGTCATTTAGAAAATGTCAGTTTTTGAAAGAAAACCACATTTTTTGGTCCATGAAATAACATAAAATTGATCCGAAATACAGTGTAGACATTGTTAATGTTGTAAATGACCATTGTAGCTGGAAACGGCATATTGTTTTAATGGAATATCTCCATAGGCGTACAGAGGCCCATTATCAGCAACCATCACTCCTGTGTTCCAATGGCACGTTCTGTTATCCAATCAAAGTTTTTCATTTAAAAGGCTAATTGATCATTAGAAAACCCTTTTGCAATTATGTTAGCACAGCTGAAAACTGTTGTCCTGGTTAAGAAGCAATAAAACTGGCCTTCTTTAGACTAGTTGTGTATCTGGAGCATCAGCATTTGTGGATTCAATTACAGACTCAAAATGTGCAGAAACAAAGATATCTCTTCTGAAACTCGTTAGTCTATTCTTCTGAGAAATGAAGGCTATTCCATGCGAGACATTGTCAAGAAACTGAAGATCTCGTACAAGGCTGTGTACTACTCCCTTCACAGAACAGCGCAAACTGGTTCTAACCAGAATAGAAAGAGGAGTGGGAAGCCCCGGTGCACAACTGAGCATGAGGACTAGTCATTCGAGTGTCTAGTTTAAGAAACATATGCCTCACAAGTCCTCAACTGACAGCTTCATTAAATAGTACCCGCAAAACACCAGTCACAACATCAACAGTGAAAAGGCGACTCCGGGATGCTGGCCTTCTAGGCAGAGTTTCTCTGTGCAGTGTCTGTTTTCTTTTGCCCATCTTAATCTTTTCTTTTCATTGGCCAGTCTGAGATACGGATTGTTCTTTGCAACTCTGCCTTGAAGGTCAGCATCCCGATGTCGCCTTTTCACCGTTGACGTTGAGACAGGTGATTTGCGGGTACTATTTCATGAAAGTACCAGTCAAATGTTTGGACACACCTACTCATTCAAATAAGCAAAGAGAAACAACAGTCCATCATTACTTTAAGACATGTAGGTCAGTCAATGCGGAACATTTCAAGAACTTTCAAAGTTTCTTCAAGTACAGTATCAAAACCCATAAAGAACTATGATGAAACTGTCTCTCATGAGGACCGCCACAGGAAATAAAGATCCAGAGTTACTTCTGCTACAGGGGATAAGTTCATTAGAGTTACCAGCCTCAGAAATTACAGCACAAATAAATGCTTCACAGAGTTCAAGTAACAGACACAGCTCAACATCAACTGTTTAGAGGAGATTGCGTGAATCAGGCTTTCGTGGTCGAATTGCTGCAAAGAAACCACTACCAAAGGACACCAATAAGAAGAGGAGACTTGCTTTTGCCAAGAAACACGAGCAATGGACATTAGACCAGTGGAAATTTGTCCTTTGGTCTGATGAGTCCAAATTTGAACATTTTGGTTCCAACCGCCTGGTCTTTGTGAGACGCTGAGTATGTGAACAGATGATCTCTGCATGTGTGGTTCCCACTGTTTGCGATTTATTTTGAATTCATGGCAGGGTCCGTGGTTTGTGGGGCCATTTAAAGTTTTGAGGAGGGTGAACGAGGTATGTTACAGATTACAACTTCCCTCTTGTTATCGTATTAACCCCTCGTTCCATGTGTCTCTCCTCAGGCCGGCGGTGGCTGGTCTGCTCCAGGAATTTGAGTTGCGGGAGGTCCCTCTGACCACTTTGGACATCGAGGGGGCCCCGGCGTACATCGTTCGTTCCATCCTGGATTTAAGTTGGGGGCCTTCGGTACCTCATGGAGTGGGAGGGGTACGGACCGGAGGAGAGGTGCTAGGTTCCGGTTGCAGATATTTTGTCAATGAATAGCATTCTCACATAGGTGTTCATAGGTGTTCCTTTTGTCCAGGTGTAAAAGGCCAGTGTGGAGTGCAATAGAGATTGCTTCATCTGTAGATCTGTTGGGGGGTATGCAAATTTGAGTGGGTCTAGGGTTTCTGGGATAATGGTGTTGATGTGAGCCATGATTAGCCTTTCAAAGCACTTCATGGCTACAGACATGAGTACTACAGATCAGTAGTCACTTAGGCAGGTTACCTTAGTGTTCTTGGGCACAGGGACTATGGTGGTCTTCTTGAAGCAGGTCGGTATTACAGACTCAGACAGGGAGAGGTTGAAAATGTCAGTGAAGACACTTGCCAGTTGGTCAGTGCATGTTCATAGTACACGTTCTGGCAATCCACCTCGCCCTGCGGCCTTGTGAATGTTGACTTGTTTAAAGGTCTTACTCATATCGGCTGCGGAGAGCGTGATCACACAGTCATCCAGAACAGCTGGTGCTCTCATGCACGTTTCAGTGTTACTTACCTCGAAGTGAGTATAGAATTAATTTAGCTCATCTGGTAGGCTTGTGTCACTGGACAGCTCTCGGATGTGCTTCCCTTTCTAGTCTGTAATAGTTTGCAAGCCCTGCCACATCCAACAAGTTTCGGAGCCAGTGCAGTATGATTCGATCTTAGTCCTGTATTGGCGCTTTACCTGTTTGATGGTTCGTCGGAGGGCATAGCGGGATTTCTTAAAAGCTTCCGGGTTAGAGTCCCACTCCTTGAAAGCGGGAGCTCTACCCTTTAGCTCAGTGCGGATGTTGCCATTAATCCATGGCTTCTGGTTGGGGTATGTACATACAGTCACTGTGGGGACGACGTCATCGTTGTGACTGATGTGGTGTAGTCCTGCAGCTTAGCATTTGCTTCATCTGACCACTTTTTTATTAACCGAGTCCCTGGTGCTTCCTGCTTTAATTTTTGTTTTGTATAACAGAGGCTTCTGTTATATCCAGATGCAGTGTATAACCCGCCAGCTGATGTTATTCATGCCGTCATTCAGCCACGAAACAACATCAAATATTACAGTTTTTAATATTCCGTTGGTAGGATATAAGTGCTGTTAGCACATCCATTTTTTTTTTACAGTGATTCTACGTTGGCCAGTTGTACGGATGGCAAGGGCAGATTAGCCACTCGTCGGCAGATTATCACAAGGCACCCCGATCTCTTTCCGCGATATGTTTTCTGTCTCTTTCAACCGCGAATGACGGGGAGGAGGGCCTGTTCAGGTGTCTGAAGTAAATCCCTCACGTCCGACTCATCACAATGGCGAGCTTTAGAATGTTAATTGTTTAAAATTATAAATAATATTAAAATGTTGAATGCAGGCACACTTTTCCAGACCAGTCTGCACATTTTAAAGTTTGAATGGAGTTTCTAGCTTAAACGATGTAAAAGTTGTATTGTTTTAAATTCAGGACTTTTACTTCACAAGTCCCACCTAATAATACTTTTGGAACTGAGTCTGGGCTTACTGTTAGTTTGGTGTGCATCAGCAGTTTTTGCTATGTCAGTTACTGACAGTCACTCAATTAGCCCATGCCAGCTAAAATAGTTTTGATTGGTAAGTTAGTGTTTTGGCCAGCTCTCTAAAGTTGAAGCAATCATGGTCTAATTACTCTCCGGTTGACCCACATTTATTTTGTTAGTCACTCTCACTCAGATATCACATTAAAAAGTGTAAACATTTCTCTCCATCCCATGGGGAAATATGTAGAATTGCATGAAATGTGTTATATAATTGCAATGTCTTCTGTCCACCCCATGGCAAAATGTGTAGAATTGCAGCAAACTTGCTTTAAACTGCAAAATTTTCAAAGCTGCAACATTTTCTATGCGCCCCATGGCAAATGTGTAGAAGGAGGGAAATTAACTGTAAAGGTGGGGAGGCCGCTAAAATGTTTTGGTTGCAAGGTGGGGGACAATGTCACATAGAGATCTCTATTCATCTCTATGTAACAACAGGAAAGAATGAGGAAGTGGATAGAATCTTGTTTCAATTAAAATAATTTATAAAATATTGATATAGCTTTGTAAGACCATAAATGACCAACCACCTAGCTTTGGGGTAGTTAGAAGTTATTTTCCTCTGCTTTTGAGAGGAGCTGGATAGCAACTGCACTAAGCTAACGATGTGCTTGCTACCTTCAACTGCCTTTCAACTGCAAGCAGAGACATAAAACATGGTATCCATGAGTTCATATGGGTAAGTAGGACAAAAGGCTTAATTCCCCAAATTCCCAAGTATCCCTGTAATAAATGTACTGATATCCAAAATGGCTTTGTGGTGGCTACAAAACAGTGCCCCCCGTTCAGTCATCCAGGATTTATACACATCATTGTTCAGACCACCGTGTGGGGGTATAGCTACGCTGTCAAAGTATGGCCTTATGATATATGCAATGTATTGTCATTAAGAGTTTAATTTCAACAATAAAATATTCAATTAGGCACTCACTTGGTGAAGGCTACAGGACTGAAAGCCACTGAATAAGTGATGGCTCTAAGAGCTGGCTCTTGTAAGTGTACGTTGGGAGCTGGCTCGCATATCAATTTACAAAAAAATAAAATAAATAATGATATGAATAAACAAAAAATGTGAATGAATATAATTAACTCATTCAAAGAATGAAAAAATAAATAAAATAATATATATAGGCCTAAATGCTCAAGCACACACACATTCGTTCTCAAGCACAGTGTAGAATTTTCCAAAACAAAATCTCATATAAAGCAGTTCTACACACAACCATATGTGCACTGTGCACCCAACTGTGAAGCTTGCTGTAGCGGAGCCTCGAGAAACTAGCGGCCTGCTAGTGATAGTGGTGGAGTCAGCACCTCCACACGTGGAGATGTATCCACTCAGTCAAGTAGGCCTGCTAGTGATAGTGGTGGAGCCAGCACTGCCACACGTGGAGATGTATCCACTCAGTCAAGTAGGCCTACTCCGCGACCCACAGCAACGCAGTCTTCTACGGACCAGTTTATGCCAATGTCTGTAACAAAACAAGTCCAAATTGATATTGCATAGGCTAAAATGATTGCCACGGATTTCCAGCCATTTTCAACCATGGAGGACAGAGGTTTTAGAAATGATAGCAATAGTCTAAATCCAATGTACACAACTCCAAGCAGGAAAACCCTTTCAAAATCACTTATTCCACAACTGTACGAGAGCACACAGGCTTCAATGAGGCAAAGAGTCCAAAAAGCTACTGCAGTTTGCCTTACCACTGACTGCTGGACATGAAGGGTAACCACTTCTTACATGTCGGTTACATGTCACTTCATTGAAGATTATTCGATGTCTAGCTGTCTTTTGGACTGCTTTGAGTTCAGCGACAGACACACCTCAGAGAACTTGGCTGAGGAACTGTTGAGAGTGGCCAGAGAATGGGAAGTAGATGGAAAAGTGGTCTGTCGTGTCAGTGGCAATGCAGCTAACATAACCAATGCCATGAACATTTTTAAATGGACCCATCATCCATGTCTTGCCCACACAATCAATCTGATTGTAAGAGTTGCTCTGAAGGTGATGAAACCCAGCGTGGACAAAGTGAAAGCAGCTGTGGAATTTACAAAATAGTCTCCAACACTCTACTCAGCAAATTGGATACAGTGCCATCCGTTTTGTTACCAAAGCCCCATATACTACCCACCACTGCTACAATTATGCTCTGATTTACTGGTCCTCGCTACATATTCATCGCCAAACGCACTGGCTCCAGAACATCTAAAAGTATTTGCTAGGTATAGCTGCGCCTTATCTCAGCTCACTGGTCACCATAGCAACACCAACCCGTAGCACGCGCTCCAGCAGGTATATTTCACTTGTCATCCCCAAAGCCAACACCTACTTTGGCCGCCTTTCCTTTCAGTTCTCTGCTGCCAATGACTGGAACGAATGGCAAAAATCACTGAAGTTAGAGACATATCTCCCTCACTAACTTTAGGCGTCAGCTGTCACAGCAGCTTACAGATCGTTGCAGCTGTACACAGCCCATCTGTAAATAGCCCATCCAACCAACTACCTACCTCATCCCAATACTTGTTTTTGTTTTTCTGCTCTTTTGCACACCAGTATTTCTACTTGCACATCCTCATCTGCACATATATCACTCCAGTGTAAATTGCTACATTTTAATGACTTCGCCACTATTGGCCTATTTATTGCCTTACCTCCTTACTTCATTTGCACACACTGTATACAGATTTTTCTATTGTGTTATTGACAGTACGTTTGTTTATCCCATGTGTAACTCTATGTTGTTGTTTTTGTCGCACTGATTTGCTTTATCTTGGCCAGGTCGCAGTTGTAAATTAGAACTTGTTCTCAACTGGCCTACCTGGTTAAATAAAGGTGAAATTCAAAAATCGAGAAAAAAAAAAAGAATAAATACTTACAGGGGGCCACAAAAAACTAAAGTCTACACAACGTCAGATGGGGATGCCTGAGCTGAGGCCTAAACAAGACTGCATTACAAGGTGGAATTCAAAATTGTATATGTTGAAATGGTTTCTTGAGTCAAAGGATGCTATCATATCTACCCTGGCCCATTGTCAATGCACCTGTTGATGCTCTGACCCAAGAGGAATGGGAGGTGGTGGAGGGGGCGTGCAGAGTCCTGGAACCCTTTGAGCAGGTCACTGTGGAGATCAGTGGAGAGAGGTACAGTAAGCAGTTATTACTACATCATTATTTAATCAACTATTATATGTATATATGAGCAGTAGATGAGAATGTGGTATCAGTAGACAAAACATGAACCTGAACTAATAATTTACTGTTCTCTCTTTTCAGCTATGTGACAGCCTCAAAAATGATACTCCTGTGTAAGGGTCTGCAGCGAATCACAGCCAGCCACCAGAGAGAAGCAAATGTAACCACAGGACATGTGACAGAGTTGATGGACACCCTATGTTCATCAATGGACAGAAAGGTCCACAGAATGGAATATAATCACGTGCTATCAGAAACCGCTGCACTTGACCCCAGGTTTAAGAAGTTAGCCTTCAGTGATGCCAGAGCGATTGATGAGGCTCTTCAAAGAATAACCTCAGCAGCAGGGAGGGACAGCCCCAGCAGTCAGCTGGCTCAGGCACCAGGGCAACAGGAAGAAGAGGGATCAGATGGAGCAGAAGCACCAGCAGTAATGCCACAAATGTCTGCTGTTTGGATGCGGTTTGACAAGAGAGCAACTGGGGATGCAGCACGAAGGAATCCCTCAGTAGATGCCATAATGGAGGTCCGATCCTATTTGGAGGAGCCCCCTCCTCCAAAGATCTGCAGATCCTCTGAGCTGGTGGAAGAACAAGGTCTTTGTCTACCCATGGCTTACTTAAGTCATGACAAGGAGCCTCTGCATAGTGACCACATCCGTTCCCTCTGAGAGGGTCTTCTCGAAAATGGGACAAATACTTACTGAGAGAAAAAAACGCATCAGCCCCTCAAAGGTGAGGCAGCTTGCCTTTCTGAATGCAAATCTCTCATAAAAGCAAACTATGGTCATCATAGCTGTGTGCTGCTGGTTATAACATGGCAACAAAGAAGAGAGAGAATAGAGGGACCAGTTTAATGTTTTAAGTGGGATGCTGCAGTTTGCACATTGTTATTTATTTTTCTTTGATTATGGTGCAATATTCTATTTTTATGCTGTTCAGATTGTATTCTTTTTGAATAGTTAGATTTATATGCACTTTGTTTATATACATTAAAACGTTATAATTGAAATGCAAATGTTTAATAGCATTCTTTTTCATAACAAACCGATGCACTTTTAAATACATTCTGGTTAAGGTAGAGTATGATTTCATTTAATTGTTTTATCACCAATCATACCCAAACTATCACAAACTGTTTGACTTGAAAAAATACCAAACATATATTTTTTGGAGCCAAAAGTGCTCTTTTCGGTGAGCTGAGCCGAATGAGCCGGCTCACTGAAAAGAGCCCTATAATGCCCATCACTACATTGAATGTGACAACCATGTCTCTGTCACTAGCAACCACAGTCATGGGTGGTATTGGTAACTCTAAGATGTACTTGAAATAGGCTTATAAAGCTTTACACCCTGCAGTGTTAAAACAACACTCCCCCAAAAAATGCCGAGGTATGTTTTTGCAACTGAAAAAGAACAAGTGGCTTTGTCACCGTGGTGGCACCCTAAAAAGACAAATCTGTACCTTTTTCAAAGGTATGCTTTGTACATGTACTATCTTGTCCCCTAAGGTACACTATTTGCTCTTTTAAGGTATGAACTGCAAGGCTACAATTATGTGTCCATAACAAAAGGTACAAAGGATGTAGCTTACAGGGTACCACGACAGTGACAAACGTTTGTACCCCTTTAAGAACAAATCTAAACCTTTATTTCTGAAAGTGAACGGAGTGAGAGGGGATCAACCTCTGGCAGCCACGCTGGATTAGTCTACAACACCACACTTTAATAAATCTATTAATGTGACATCCATATCCACCCTCCACCTTCTTTCTCTCTCTGTCCCCCTCTCTCTTCTTTCCCCTGTCTCTTTTCTCCCATCTCTCTCTGTTCTCTCTCTGTTCTCTCTCTGTTCTCTCTCTCTCTCTCTCTGTTCTCTCTCTCTCTCTCTGTTCTCTCTCTCTCTCTGTTCTCTCTCTCTCTCTCTCTCTCTCTCTCTCTCTCTCTCTCTCTCTCTCTCTCTCTCTCTCTCTCTCTTTCACTTTCTCTCTCAATCTGCACCCTTTCTTCCTTCCCATCACTCCCCACTCTCTGTCTCCCTTCAGAACTAGCTATCTCTGACTCTCAGGGAGACATCAGAAATGAAGCCATGGAGAATACCATGACCTGGCCTGGCCTAGCCTGGCATAGAATCCCTGGGCACCGTGTCACAGTCCAAGCAGGAGGGGATCAGGGCCGCAAAATCAATTTCCTCCACTGCCTGACTGCCTAGTGCCGAACTCCCCCGAACCAAAAATGAATTAAATTCCGCCAGTCATGACCCCTCAATTAAAAAAAGACTCACAAAGTATATTGCTCTGTGAATTTTTTCCATCCATTTCAAAAAGAGATTAGCCACGGAAATGACTTTTCTCTGAGGAATAATGGAAATGTATTAAAAATCGCCAAAAAAAAGAGGCTGACCATTTCCCCTTTTGCCCTGCTCTCAGTCTGGCAGCTGAAGCTCTTGACAGATAGGTACAATGGATGTAGTTGCTGCTGTGATCCTCCATCCTGTGCAATGAATTAACCACAATACTCCTTGTAAAGGTGGTGCTCCAAACTTACTGTTACTTACTGCTATTAAATTGTTATAACATATGTAGATGTAACATGGGACAAAGTATTTAACAACAATATTACACAATGATACAATTCTAAACCCTTTATTTCCGAGGATGAAAAATGTCAATTTCAGAAGACGGAGAGTAGGAAAATCAGACTGTGCCCCTAGTTTCCTAGTTTCCTCTGGGGAAGACAGTAGTAATATAGAAAAGCAGAGCAGAGAGAGAAAAGTTCAAATGAAAGGCTGTCAGTGGCCTGTGATTCCTCCATCTCCTCAGCATACCCCAGACTACTCTGTGACCCCTGACCCCTCCCCAGAGAACCAGTGAGAGAAAGCCCAGTGAGAGGTAATTAGAGAGTACAGACGCTAGCCTCTGAGCTATTACACTGTCACACAACTCACTGGCAGACAGAGAGGAGGAAAATAAGGTTGAAATGAAGGGCGCACGCGGAATGAAAAGCCTCCCTGGGGGCATCCTGTAAAGCTAAAGCCACACCAGGAAAGATCTGCCTCTAACCCTAGGGGAGATGAGATAGTGGCAGGTGGGAACGGGTAGAGGGAGAGAAAGGAGGAATAATTTTGAAAATCTGTGCTGATTACTGTTAGGGATGGACATTTGAAATGATTTCACTATTGGAATAATATCCCGATTAGTAAAAAAAAAATAGGTGTATATATATATATATATAAAAAGAAAATTGCTCTACTCTCTTGGCCGATCAGAATGATGCAAAATACCAGAGAAGCCGACAGTGTGCAGTTGTTTTAAAGTTCCTTTTCCAGTAGCTTTTGACTGACAGTAAACTAGGCTAACAGTGAAAGAGAACTGAATACATTTTTAAAAGTTTTCTGGTGAGTGTTTTGTATTTGTCACGCCTTGGTCATAGTATTTTGTGTTTTCGTTATATATTTGGTCAGGCCAGGGTGTGACATGGGTTTATTTTGTTGTGTTTCGTATTGGGGTTTTGTAGGCATTGGGATTGCGGCTGAGTAGGGGTGTAGCATAGGTTTGGCTGCCTGAGGCGGTTCTCAATCAGAGTCAGGTGATTCTCGTTGTCTCTGATTGGGAACCATATTTAGGTAGCCAGGGTTTCACTGTGTATTTCGTGGGTGATTGTTCCTGTCTCTGTGTAGTTGTTCACCAGACAGGCTGTATAGGTTTTCACGTTCCGTTTTTTTTTTTTTTTTGTATATTTATAGTTATTTCATGTATTGCTATTCTACATTAAAGAACATGAGTAACCACCACTCTGCATTTTGGTCCGACTCTCCTTCAACAGACGAACGCCGTTACAGTATTGATCTGTGTCAGGTCTTGTGGACACACCGTTGGTGTGCTCCTGTAGGCTAATCACTATTTTATGTGGGGAAAATAGAATTCTTTTATCAGTGCTGACCTGAGGGCTGAATGCGCTATGCTAGTAAAACACAACCTGAAACCTATAAGAGAGAACATGAGCTTGAAGATAAGACAATCGCTTTGTGCGCAGTCAAGAACTGTAGGCTACATTTACAGTGTACAACTAACTGTAAACAATGTCAAAGCCACGTGACATCTTTAGCAGTAGGGCAATGCACCATAGGCTACATAAACACTCTACACTCTAAAGTTTGTTGTTTTAGTAAATGAAGCATTTCAAATGTCATGGTGCGGCAGGGTAGCCTAGTGGTTAGAGCGTTGGACTAGTAACCGTAAGGTTGCAAGTTCGAATCCCTGAGCTGACAAGGTACAAATCTGTCGTTCTGCCCCTGAACAGGCAGTTAACCCACTGTTCCTAGGCCGTCATTGAAAATAAGAATTTGTTCTTAACTGACTTGCCTAGTAAAATAAAAATAAATGGTGTGTATCCTTGTGTGGAACAATGTGACATGGACAATTACATTTGGACAAAGACTTTTAATTGAATCTAAAAAAAGATACAGAAATGAATAAAGTGTTTGAATACTACGTCCGTTCGGATATCCGAATATTAATATATTGCATTGATCTAATCGAAGGCATTAAAGACAGTCTTCGTACATTCAGAGACAATACTAAAGGTGATTTTGATAAAAAAACCATTAAGCTTACTTACAGATGATTTGATGGGTCAAAAAGGAAATCTACAAATCGGATATCAACTACCAGTTCCCGAAACAGAAAACTGACAGGAAGTTTTGGGGAATCGCATGTTTAATCTACAGTGGGAAAAAGCAGCCCCCCTTAGAAGCAACTCGGATTTACAGACGTTAATGGAAAGAGATACGGGACAGACAACTTATGGAACTCAACAGTCGTTTTCAGAACGGTTCATAGAGGATAACGAAGGCCGCAGCCGCCTGCCTGCCCTGATCTGAATCATTTGGTCAAATGACAGCAATACATCCACCCAGCATCCATTATGGCATTTCTGTGGAGGACGCAGAACTAATTGTTTTTGTAAATCAGTTGAAACAAAAGGTACAAGAGGGTCGGGTCCAATCCACCACTCATCGAGGTGCTTGACACCTGTCCCAAATACATTTTGTTCAGAACATGAACAGGCTCCTTCGAGCCATCACCACTCTGCCTATCACCAGCTGCACCGGAAAAGGTCTATTTTCTACTGTCAATCATTCAGGCTCACAGGCCGCCTGAAAAATGTCTTCCCTGCTCTCCTTTGAAAGAGAACTGACCGAGTCATTTGGATTATGATGATATCTTTTCAAATGTTCAACACTGTTGTCTTTGTGCTGTGAGTCTGACAACAATGGTGGGTCTATGTTATTGTTTTCCTTTTGCTTTCACTGAACTGTATATTCTACTGCATTACTGTAGTGTACATTGATTGTAGCCTACTGTTATTATTTACATTTATTTGGAATAAGAGCATGCTGGCCTAATCTAATGCAAATAAATCTGATTGGTTTCCATATTGCTGTGCAGTCTTTAGAAGAGTAAATGTGCTATTCTGTTCAATTTAAATAAATAAAACATTCGCCCCATAATGTTTTTTAAGACCTGCCTAAGATAAATTATCAAAAACATTGTGTCATGGTGTATTAACTGGATTTATTACAGATTTATTAAGCATTGAGGCAATTACGTCGCTGTGCTAAAGGATATGCACCATGCCCCTGCCTATTTAATTAGTTAATTTAGCAAACAAGCCAGTTTACAATCCAATGCTTTAATCACAGTCAACACACCAATTACTGAACAAAAATATAAATGCAACAATTCCAATGATCTTACTGAGTTAAAAATCACATAAGGAAATCAGTCAATTTAAATAAATTCATTAGGTCCCAATCTATGGATTTCACATGACTGAGCAGGGGGGAAGCGATCGGTGGGCCTGGGAGGGCATAGGCCCATCCACTTGGGAGCCAGGCCCAGTCAATCAGAATGAGTTTTTCCCCACAAAAGGGCAGCCAGAAATACTCAGTTTTATCAGCTGTCTGGGTGGCTGGTCTCAGATGATCCCGCAGGTTAAAAAGTAGAATATGGAGGTCCATGGCTGGAATGGTTACACGTGGTCTGCTGTTGTGAGGCCAGTTGGATGTACTGGCAAATGATCTAAAACTACATTGGAGGCAGCTTATGGTAGAAAAATGAACATACCATTATTTGCCAACAGCTCTGGTGGACATTCCTGCAGTCATCATGCTAAGTGTATGCTCCCTCAAAACTTGAGACATCTGGGACATTGTGTTGAGGGCAAAACAAAATCACATTTTAGAGAGGCCTTTTATTGTCCCCAGCACAAGGTGCACCTGTGTGATGATCATGCTGTTTTATCAACTTCTTGATATGCCACAACTAGCAGGAAACATATAATATTCCTATTTGCAATAAAAGTGACTCCAAAATGTCACAATACATTATTTAGAATACATTTTTATTGGGAAGAAAATACTTTGAAACACGAACAAAACATTCAGCAAATGTATCCAACAAAGGTGTAGAGTCACAAGCTTGATGTAGTGATTGCGTGCTATAAATATGGTACCAAATACTGAACTTTTTAATATTTTAATACACATAAGTGAATTTGCCCCAATATTTTTGGCCTTCTAAAATGGGGGGACTATGTACAAAAAGTGCTGTAATTTCTGAACGGTTCCCCCGATATGGATGAAAATACCATCAAATTAAAGCTGACAGTCTGTACTTTAACCTCACAGTAATTGTATCATTTAAAATCCAAAGTGCTGGAGTACAGAGCCAAAATATGTCACTGTCCCAATACTTTGGGCTTACTGTATATCATGTGAAAATATATTTTTATAAAACTGCTTGTGAAAGTATAATTAAAAGTTACCTTTCATTCTTCTCCATCTATTTTACATTGTTATGAATGTACAACAGATGAAAGGAGTTGTGTTTTTCCACAATAGGCCTTTTTCTGTTCGGCCGAGCACCTTCCGAGCAGCAAGGTGGTGTGTGAGGGGTCCGAAGTATCAAACCTCACAAAATACGACCAATCAAGCACAGTGAGTATGCACTTATTTCTGTAAAATGGTTCTCTTTCTGAATTGTGCATCTGTGAAAGTAGCCTCTCACTAAATAGCTACTCTTCTTCACTGGTTCATGTGAGGGTTTGAGTCCCACATTGACCATATAATATTAGATATACAGTGGAAGTCGGAAGTTTACATACAACTTAGCCAAAGACATTTAAACTCAGTTTTTAACAATTCCTGACATGTAATCCTAGTAAAAGTCCCCTGTCTTAAGTCAGTTAGGATCACCATTTTATTTTAAGAATGTGAAATATCAGAATAATTGTCACGCCCTGACCTTAGTATTCATTGTTTTCTTTATTATTTTGGTTAGGTCAGGGTGTGACATGGGTGATGTATGTGTTTTTGCACCTGTCTAGGGGTTTTGTATGTCTATGGGTGTTTACTAGTCTATGTGTTATGTATGTCTATGGTTGCCTAGATTAGAGGCAGCTGTTTATCGTTGTCTCTGATTGGGAACCATATTTAGGCAGCCATATTCCTTGGGTATTTCATGGGATATTGTCTATGGTTAGTTGCCTGTGTCTGCACTTGTTTATATATAGCGTCACTTTCGTTGTTTTGTATAGTTTGTTTAGGGTTTCTTCGTTAATAAATAGAAGAATGTATTCACATCATGCTGCGCCTTGGTCTCCTCCATTCAACGAACGTGACAGAATAACCCACCAAACAAGGACAATCAGCTGTCTCTGATTGGGAACCATATCAGGCCAACATAGACATACAAAACACCCTAGACATACAAAAAAACTAGAGTAAACATCCTAGTAACACCCTGACCTAACCAAAATATATAGAAAACAGAGATATATAAGGTCAGGGCGTGACAGTACCGCCACCCCAAAGGTGCGGACTCCCGGCCGCAAACCTGAACCTATAGGGGAGGGTCCTGGTGGGTATCTACCCTCGGTGGCGGCTCCAGTTCTGAACTCAGTCGCCGCTCCCTACACTGATCCCTCCGCTTCTGTGGAATTGGACCATGGATCGTTGTCGGAGGAACCGGATCGTGGATCATCGCCGGAGGCTCAGAACTGGGAACCACTGCTGGAGGATCTGGACTGCAGCTCGTCGCTGAAGACTCTGGACTGCAGCTCGTCGCTGGATGTTCCGGACTGTGAAACATCGCCGGAAGCTCTAGACTGGGAACTGTCGCCAGAAGCTCTGGACTGTGGAGGCGCACTGGAGGCCTGATGCATGGTGTCGGGCACTGGTGGTACCGGGCTGATGACACACACCTCAGGGTGAGTGCGGAGGAGAGGAACAGGACGGACCTGACTGGGGACACGCACTTGAGCTGGCACAGGACGCACTGGGTTTTGAAGGTACACTGGAGACCTGGTGTGTATAGCCGGCATCAATTGTTCCGGAACTTTAACACACATTTCAGGACGAGTATGGAGAGCTGACTCAGGTGGCACCAAACTGACAACACGTTCATTTATTCCAAATTCGTGCGTCCTCCACCAACTCAACAACTCCCCCCATTTCTCTCTCCCCCGAATCCCCCGTAGTCTCCCAGACTGGCTCTGGTTTACTCCTCGGCTCCGCCGACTGCTCCATGTGCCCCTCCCCCCAAAATTATTGGGGTTTCTGTGGCCTACCTCGTTGGTATAACTCCTTGTAAGGTCGCCGTTCCGCTTTCGCTGCCTCTACTTCCTCCTTCGGACGGCGATACTCCCCAGCCTGTGTCCAGGGTCCTGCTCCATCCAGGATCTCCTCCCAAGTCCAATCCTCCTGAACATGCTGCTTGGTTTATTTTTGGTGGGATCTTCTGTCACGATCGTCGTATGAGTGAGACCAAGGTGCAGCGTGAATAGAGTTCCACATATTTATTAATAAATTGAAACTCACTAAAACAAAACAACAAACAACCAAACGAAACGTGAAGCTACTAGTGTGCACACAGGCACCTAACTGTAGACAAGATCCCACACCAGAAAGTGGGAAAAGGGCTGCCTAAATATGATCCCCAATCAGAGACAATGATAAACAGCTGTCTCTGATTAGGAACCATATCAGGCCAACACAGACATACAAAACCACTAGACATACAAACCCTAAACATACAAAAAAACCTAGACATACAAAAAACTATAGTACCCACCCTAGTCACACCCTGACCTAACCAAAATATATAGAAAACAGAGATATCTAAGGTTAGGGTGTGACACTTAGTGTATGTAAACGTCTGACCCACTGGAATTGTGATACAGTGAATTGTAAAAGAAATAATCTGTCTGTAAACAATTGTTTGGAAAATGACTTGCATCATGCACAAAGTAGATGTCCTAACCGACTTGCCAAAACTATGGTTTGTTAACAAGAAATGTGTGGAGTGGTTGAAAAACAAGTTTTAATAATGACTCCAACCTAAGTGTATGTAAACTTCCGACTTCAACTGTACATTGTAAACTTTCATTCATAGGCTAGATTGTAGGAACCTCATGATGGGTATAGGGACAATTTCTGTATCGTGTAGTAGCCTAAACCTATTGATGTTACATTGAGCTGGGTCAATGGAATATGAATGACATGCTGTAATACAAACAAGGCCATGCTCATGAAAAAAAAATCGTCCTCCCTCATCTTAAAAGGCACTGACCACCACTGTATTAGGCCTATAGTATAATGCTAAACTAATGTATCATAAATAATGTAGCATATGAAATTAATTAACAAGGAACGTTTGAAGGGGGAGAGAGAGAGCGCAACGGCCTCTAGGTCACCAGGCTGCTGATTATTCCGCACACCTGTCACCATCGTCTGGCGCACCTGCGCTTCATGACACTCACCAGGGCTCCATCACCTCCTTGATTATCTTCCCTATATCTGTCACTCCCCTTGGTTCTTTCCTCAGGTGTTAATGACTCTGTTTTCATGTCAGGGCGCTGTTTGTGTTTCATGTTCATTGTTTCTCATATTTATTGAAACACTTACTCCCCGAACTTGCTTCCCAACAAATTGAGGCCACCATTAGTCATGGTTATAACCTATTCAGCCTGCTACTTCCACCAAACACCCCACAGCATGTGAACCTCTGTGGAGGACTTGAACTACAAGTCAACCAGGACCATTGATACACTCTACAAGTGGCACTGGGCAGTTCAAGGTTGTAAATGCCAGCCCAGACTGTCACGATGAAGACGATTGTAGGGAGTAGACTGAAGGGCCCAAGATCCTGCAAAGTATAATCTGATATTTTTCCAGCTGTTCAATGCCCACAGATTGTTTTAAAATAATAATGTCTGAAATGTCAAAGTGGAAAGTACAAACTTCAGAAGATTTTTAAACCTCAAATGAGCTAAAAGCTTTTCATTTCCGGATGAAAATGTAAGATCTTACATCTGTAAGGCTTTACTTGTCAGTCCTAGCATCCATAGCTCCATCGAAACCAATGAAAGAGTGTCCCTTTAACATCCCTCAATCTGTAATTCTAGGTCGACCTCTAGATGAGGAGGAGCCCCTGGAGGTTGACTATGTGGAGGAACAGGAGGAAAGGTCTGTGGTTCAGTTCATTGTCACTGTCCAGAATCGATTCCCCCACTACAGAATCCATGACAGAGTCGAAATAGTCAACCAAATAACAGCGATCGGGACTATCTGCATTGACCCTTTTTGCTCTAACTCATCACATACGCTGCTGCTACTTTTTTTAATGATCTATTCTGTAGCCTAGTCACTTTACCCCTACCTATATGTACATATCTACCTATCTACCCCTGCACACCGACTCTGTACCGGTATTACGTGTGTTTATGGCTATTAGTAATTCCCTGGACATACTTCATTTGTGTAAATCCAAAGTATTTATTCAAAATGTTTCACTAAAACATAGGAAGTGAATCTACTAATAATATTAAGTGTCTTGCTTTCATAAAAAAAAGTCGATTCAACACTTAATGTTTTACAGTGTAGCCCAGGGCAACATCCTGGGAATTTGAAAGCCTCAAACATTCCAATATTGTTTCTGCTTAGTGAACCGTAATGCACCTCAGTATCCCCCCTCCATCTGTGAGTGAGGGGGGAAGCATGCACAGTATTATATTAAAATATAAATACATACAGTGTAATAAATATGATCATGTCAATTAGAAAGAAGTAGTTATAATACATATGATAATATATAGCCAAGTCATACTTACTCATTGTGTATGTATTCCTAATGTAACGGTCGTCGTCGTCTGATGAGGAAGAATCGGACCAAAGCGCAGCGTGGTAAGTGTTCATGACTTTTATTAAACTGAACACTGAAACAAAATATCAAAGTGCAAAACGAAACCGAAACAGTCCTGTCAGGTGCAGAACACTAAACAGAAAACAACTACCCACAAAACATAGGTGGGAAAAAGCTACCTAAGTATGGTTCCCAATCAGCGAGAACGATTGTCAGCTCTCCCTGATTGAGAACCATACCTGACCAAAACAAAGAAAAACAAAACATAGAAAAAGAACATAGAATGCCCACCCCAAATCACACCCTGACCATATATATATTACTGTTTTTCAGGACAGTGCCAACATGTGAAGATTCCACACAAACATGTATGTGGCTATACAAGGATGGGGCCAGTGGATGGGTATTTCCTACAGTGGTTCTGTGTTTGGGATCTGGGCAGAGCTGCCTGGAAGGAAGGCGGGCAGGCGCTGCTGCTGTGTGAATGTGTAATCCCCTCCTCGACCTTACAACATCTCTTCTTGTTTGAACAGCCCTGCCTCCCAGCCACTGGTAAATGTTGCCATTAGCATTTTGGCATTTCAACAGTTTGTGCCTTTGTGTTCCCGTGTGCGTCACGATGTGTGCATACTGTGGCATCATGTGCATTAGTGTTGCAGTGATTGTGTGGTATTTTGTTACTATTCACTAACCCAAAATCACAGGAATAATCACCAATAATTCAGAACAGAACAGTGAGAAGCCACACTCTGCACTTTGATTCAGAACTACTATGTATTTGCTTTCAGAACTACTCTGCACTTGGTTTCAGAACTACTCTGCACTTGGTTTCAGAACTACTACACTCACTAGAAATTCTCCACATGAAGCCAGCCTTTCTGAGGGTCAAAAGATCACTTTTCACTGATCTTATTACAGACACTGGCATTTCATTTACCTCAGGAGCCATCATAAAGGACCATTGTCTCCCTATCTGATGGAGTCTACTGCATCTACAGTCTCCCAGTCCAGCTGTAAATTATAATCCAATTCAGAAACCTAGTGAGGGACAGAGAGAGAGCATGAGAGAGAGAGAGAGAGAGAGAGAGAGAGAGAGAGAGAGAGAGGGGGGAAAGCTTTGACTATATACAGACTCAGTGAGCATGGCCTTACTATTGAGAGATGGCAGACTAGGCTTTCAAGAGAAGACGGGCAGCACACTGCCCACAAAATTAGGAGGAAATTGAGCTGCACTTCCTAACCTCCTGCCAAATGTATGGCCATACTAGAGACTCATATTTCTCTCAGATGACATAGATCCACAAAACAATTGAAAACAAATTCAATTTTGATAGACTCCCATATCTATTGGGTGAAATAGCAGTGTGCCATCACAGCAGCAATATGTGTAACCTGTTGCCACAGGAAAAGGCCAGTGAAGAACAAACACCAATGTAAATACAACCCATATTTATATGTATTTTCCCTTTTCTACTTGAACTATTTGAACATGGTTATAACACTGTACACAGCCATAATATAAAAGTTGCAATGTCTATATTACGTTGGAACTTTTGTGAGTGTAACGTTAAACTGTACATTTCTTTTTTATTGTTTATTTCAATTTGTTTATCTATTTCACTTGCTTTGGTCATGTCAACATGTTTCCCATGACAATAAATCCCATTGAATGTAATTAAATGTAATTAATTTGAATTGAGAGGAGGAGATCAGGGTAATAACCTGTTATCCACAAACATGACAAATCATACACTGTAAAACATTATTCTGGGATGAATTGAAATTGACACAAAAAAAAACATATACTTAATAACAATCAGTTTAAGTTGTTTCAATGATTTATTAATTAAAATAAAAAATATATATATTTTATGAGGTGATAATATCAATAATAATAATAATATTTCTTCAAATTCATCCATTTAAGTTCTTGCAAGGATTGTGGATAACTCAATTTTTTTTAAAACTTTTATGTTTGAAGAAAGAAAACTATATTTCTTTATTACTATTAAGCAGCTTGCTGTGCCATGAGGTGTAATGGATCATGATGAACGGATATCAAAATTGTCCGGCAAATGCACTTTCAATGATCATACCACCCATTCTTACCAACCACCGTCACCATTCTTAACGACAGAGGCAAATTCAACATTATGCGTTGCTTGCAGTTCTATCTCCAGGTAGGCTACAGCTGGTGGAGCATTGTTCAAACAATACCTGCCAATGGCAAATGATCAAATACCCTATTATGTTGGGTACTGAATATGTGTGTGACATCATTTCATATTTATTCGTATTATCAGTGAATCCAATTTTTTTCTATGGCTATTAGTAATTCCCTGGACATTCTTTATTTGTGTAAATCCAAACTATTTACTCAAAATGTTTTACTAAAACATAGGAAGTGAATCTACTAATAATATTAAGTGTCTTCTTGTTTCTTTCATTTTTTAAAAGTAGATTCAACACTTAATGTTTTACAGTGTAGCTTGTATGTCTCCATAATCTATGGAGAATGAGGCAGGCAACATCCTGGGAATTTGAAAGCCTCAAACATTCCAATAGTTTTTCTGCTTAGTGAACCGTAATGCACTTCTGTATCCCCCTTCATCTATGAGTGAGGGGGGAAGCATGCACAGTATTATATTAAAATATAAATACATACAGTGTAATAAATATAATAATGTCAATTAGAAAGAAGTAGTTATAATACATATGATAATAAATACACTCTATATACAAAGGTATGTGGACACCCCTTCAAATTAGTGGATTCGTCTATTTCAGCCACACCCAGGTGAATCACGATTCATCATCTGGGAGTCCGACTGACAAATTTGGGTTTGGTGGATGCCAGAAGAACACTGTGCATAGTGCCACTGTTAAGTTTGTTGGAGAATGGTTTGGGGCTATTTTTCAGGGTTCAGGCTATGCCCCATAGTTCCAGTGAAGGGAAGTCTTAACGCTACAGCGTACAATGACATTCTAGACGATTCTGTGCTTCCAACTTTGTGGCAACAGTTTGGGGAAGGCCCTTTCCTGTTTCAGCATGACAATGCCCCAGTGCATGAGCCGAGGTCCATACAGAAATGGTTTGTTGAGATCTGTGTGGAAGAACGTAACTGGCAGCTCAGAGCCTTGACCTCAATCCCTGTCGAACACCTTCCGGATGAATTGGAATGCCAGCATTAATACCCAACCTCACTAATGCTCTTGTGGCTGAATGGAAACAAGTCCCCGCAGCGATGTCCCGACATCTAGTGGAACGCCATCCCAGGAGAGTGGAGGCTGTTATAGCAAAGGAGGGATCAACTCCATATTAATGGCCTTGATTCTGGAATGAGGTGTCCACATACTTTTGGTCACGTAGTATATGATAAGAGTAAATAATACAGGAGTGGAGAAATGTATTAGTGTTCCGTTTAATTTCAAAACCACCAATGAATGTTTAGTCACAGGGCTCTATAGAAGCATGTGTGCTGCTGCCTCTGTGAGTGGGTGTGTGACCCCTACCCCTCTTTATGTGTGTGGGAAGCTGGTGAACAGAGGAGAATACCGTAGTAATAAACTAGATTACATAGAACCCTGTTATAATTACACAGAACCCTGTCAGGATTATTAGATCAGCTTGATTATCTGGTGAACAATAACCCTACTTTTGTGATTTTTGAACACGTAACACAATACAGGCCAGAGATTGTTTTTATATCACTGTAGCCTAACAATTACACACACCACAATTTTCTGAATACCTCAGCATTTGCAACCGATTGGAAGATAAATTAAGCTCTTGTATGGAATACTTTCAAACCACCACTGTAGTCAACTTCCACATATACTGTTGAAGTCAGAAGTTTACATACACCTTAGCCAAATACTGTCACGGCTATTGAAGGATGAGGACCAAGGTGCAGCGTGGTGAGTGAAAATGTTACTTTATTTAAGAAATGACGCCGACAAAACAATAAACAATACAAACCGTGAAGCTTAAGGCTATATGTGCCATCAAACAAAGTTAACTTCCCATAACCACAGGTGAGGAAAAGGGTACCTAAGTATGGTTCCCAAACAGAGACAACGATAGACAGCTGTCCCTGATTGAGAACCATACCTGGCCAAAACATAGAAATAGAAAATCATAGAAACACAAAACATAGAATGCCCATCCCAACTCACACCCTGACCAAACCAAACTAGAGACAAGAAGTTGCTTCAATATATCCACATAATTCTCCTACCTCATGATGCCATCGATTTTGTGAAGTGCACCAGTCCCTCCTGCAGAAAAGCACCCCCACAACATGATGCTGCCACCCCTGTCCTTCACGTTTGGGATGGTGTTCTTCGGCTTGCAAGCCTCCCCCTTTTTCCTCCAAACATAACGATGGTCATTGTGGCCAAACCGTTCTATTTTTGATTCATCAGACCAGAGGACATTTCTCCAAAAAGTACGATCTTTGTCCCCATGTGCAGTTCCAAACCGTAGTCTGGCTTTTTTATGGCAGTTTTGGAGAAGTGAATTCTTCCTTGCTGAGCTGCCTTTCAGGTTATGTCAATATAGGATTTGTTTTACTGTGTATATAGATACTTTTGTACTTGTTTCCTCCAGCATCTTCACAATGTCCTTTGATGTTGTTCTGGGATTGATTTAAACTTTTCGCACCAAAGTACGTTCTAGGAGACAGAACGCGTCTCCTTCCTGAGTGGTATGACGGCTGCATGGTCCCATGGTGTTTATACTTGCGTACTATTGTTTGTACAGATGAATGTGGTACCTACAGGCGTTTTGGAAATTTCTCCCAAGGATGAACCACACTTGTGAAGTTTTTTTCTGAGGTCTTGGCTGATTTCTTTTGATTTTCCCATGATGTCAAGCAAAGAGTCACTGAGTTTGAAGGTAGGCCTTGAAATAAATCCACAGGTACACCTCCAATTGACTCAAATTACGTCAATTAGAAGCTTCTATAGGCATGACATCATTTTATGGAATTTTCCAAGTCAATTTAGTGTATGTGAACTTCTGACCCACTGGAATTGTGATCTAGTGAATTATAAGTGAAATAATCTGTCTGTAAACAATTGTTGGGAAAATGACTTGTGTCATGCACAAACCGACTTGCCAAAACTATAGTTAGTCAACAAGAAATTTGTGGAGTTTTTGAAAAATGAGTTTTAATGACTCCAACCTAAGTGTATGTAAACTTCCGACTTCAACTGTACCTGTTTCAACATCAGAACTCATTTTTTTTTTGCTGGCAAAGGCATTCTGTAGAATAGATTGTGTGTAAGCGAATAACATAGTGCTCTGCTTTGACTCTGCTTGTTTTGGATAATTTGTGTGAAATCCTGTCTGAGCTTTAGAATCTGTTCCTCAGGATGTGATCCAAATGGCACTCTATTGCCTATGTAGTGTACTACTTTTGACCAGGGCCCTTGTCAAATGCAGTGCACTATATAGGGAATAGGGTGCCATTTGGGGCACAGCCTGGGGAGTCTGTCATGTACGAGTGAGTCCCAACGCTGTTTATCTGGAAGCTGCTGGCCACCCGACCGTACGACAGCCAATCTCCACACAGAGCTTTTGAAGTGTGAAACTCCACTATCTGCCATGTTCAATTACTGTACGGCTCAAACAAATGCCTCTGTGCTTCACTGGGCCGAGAGAGAGAGAGCGAGAGAGCGAGAGAGCGAGAGAGAGAGAGAAATCTCTGATATCCTACAGTATATGACGTCCAGATGATTTTGAACTTGCTTCACAAATAGTGTGACGATTTGATAACTTCAACCAATGTATAAGGGTCTTTTTTTCAACTAGGGTATCAGTGAGGATTTCCTACACTCGACAACTTGTTATAGCTGCGAGAACTAATGTGAATTGCAGGACACATTGATCATTGACACTTCGAACGCACTTTGCGGCCCCAGGTTCCTCCTGGGGCTACGCCTGTCTGAGGGTCGCTTTGTCATCAATCGGAACCTCTGGGTTTCCGCAGTCATTGATAATAACCTGCCAAGTTTTTCACGTCATTACATTAAGATATAAGGGGGGGGATCATAGCTATATGCAATAAAATTCACAAGTTTATTTAAAGCCTATGTTTAACCCTTTATCATGGTTGGTGTTTTGACGGATTTGTCCAAAATCGTGTGACATGAATCATAACTTTTCTGTCCTTGCATTTATGGCAGTGTAAGTTGTCGTTATATCATATATTAAGCATTATTCAGTTAAATTAGACATTGAACTTGAACCCTGTAATAATCCTGGATCAAGCTGTTTGACAGTTGTTTTAATAGAGATCTCAGAAATGCAGTGTAACTACGTCACATTTCTTGTCTCCTGTTACAGGGTGAAAACAGTTTTCAAGTGTAACGGCATTCTTCCTCCTCTTCTGAGGAGGAGTAGCGAGAAGGATCGGAGGACCAATGCGCAGCGTGGTAAGTGTCCATAACGTTTATTTCTAGACATAAACTGAACACTACAAAACAATAAACGTGAAATGAACGAAACCGAAACAGTACCGTGTGGCAACAAACACACACACGGAAAACAAACACCCACAACTCAAAAGTGAAACCCAGGCTACCTGAGTATGATTCTCAATCAGAGACAACTAACAACACCTGCCTCTGATTGAGAACCATACTGGGCTGAACCCAAAACCCCAACATAGAAAAACACACATAGACTGCCCACCCCAACTCACACCCTGACCATACTAAATAAAGACAAAACAAAGGAAATAAAGGTCAGAACGTGACAGTACCCCCCAAAGGTGCGGACTCCGGCCTTAAAACCTGAACCTATAGGGGAGGGTCTGGGTGGGCGTCTGTCCATGGTGGCATCGCCTGGCTGACTGACGGCTCTGGCGGCTCCTGGCTGACTGATGGCTCTGGCGGCTCCTGGCTGACTGGCGGCTCTGGCGGCTCAGGACAGACGGGAGACTCTGGCGGCTCAGGACAGGCGGGAACACCTGTAGGCAGAAGATGGAGAGACAGCCTGGTGCGGGGGGCTGCCACCAGAGGGCTGGTGCGTGGAGGTGGCCTGGGTAGACCGGACAGTGCAGGCGCACTGGAGCTCATGAGCTCCGAGCCTGCCCAACCTTACCTGGTTGAATGCTTCCCGTAGCCAGGCCAGTGCGGCGAGGTGGAATAGCCCGCACTGGGCTGTGCTGGCGAACCGGGGACACCATGCGTAAGGCTGGTGCCATGTATGCCGGCCCGAGGAGACACACTGGAGACCAGATGTGTAGAGCCGGCTTCATGGCACCTGGCTCGATGCCCACTCTAGCACGGCCGATACGAGGAGCTGGAATGTACCGCACCGGGCTATGCCCACGCACTGGGGAAACTGTGCGCTCCACCCATAACACGGTGTCTGCCCTGTCCCTCTCTCTCTCCGGTAAGCACGGGAAGTTGGCACAGGTCTCCTACCTGGCTTCGCCACACTCCCTGTGTGCCTCCCCAATATATTTTTGGGGCTGCCTCTCGGGCTTCCAGCCGTGCTGCCGTGCTGCCTCCTCATACTCGCCTCTCTGCCTTCACTGCCTCCAGCTCTGCTTTGGGGCGTTGATATTCGCCTGGCTGTGCCCAGGTCCTTTGCCATCCAGAATCTCCTCCCACCCGACGCCTGGAATCAAGTATGGATCGTACTGTGTACCCCGGGGCCCCCCCGATGTCCAGGGGGGGCAGGGGGACCTCCCGTACCTCAGCTCATTGAAGAGGACCAGCTACCACCGGCCTGAGGAGAGACACATGAAATGAGGGGTTAATACGGTAATAAGGGGGAGCTGTAACCTATAACACACTTTGTTTATTCTCCTCAGGACTTTAAATGGCCCCACAAACCGCGGACCCAGCTTCCGGCAGGGCAGGCGGAGGGGCAGGTTTCGGTTCGAGAGCTGGACCCGGTCCCCTGGTGCGAACACCGGGGCCTCAGCGCTCGTTTTCTGCCGCCCTTTGGCACTTTCTGCCGCCCTTCGGCCCGTTTCAGGCGCCCATGGACGGCCTCCCAGGTCTCCCTCGTGCGCTTCACCCATTGCTCCACCACCGGAGCCTCGGTCTGGCTCTGATGCCACGGTACCAGGACCGGCTGATACCCCAACACACACTGAAAGGGCGAAAGGTTAGTTGAGGAGTGGCGGAGGGAGTTCTGGGCCATCTCTGCCCATGGAACGTACCTCGCCCACTCCCCTGGCCCGTCCTGGCAATATGACCTCAGAAACCTACCCACATCCTGGTTTACTCTCTCCACCTGCCCAGTACTCTCTCGAGGTGAAAACCCGAGGTAAGGCTGACCGAGACCCCCAGACGTTCCATGAACTCCTTCCAAACCCGGGACGTGACCTGGGGACCCTGATCAGAAACTATGTCCTCAGGCACCCCGTAGTGCCGGAAGACGTGAATAGACAGGGCCTCCGCAGTCTGTAGGTCCGTAGGGAGACGGGCAAAGGGAGGAGACGACAGGACTTAGAAAACCGATCCACAACGACCAGGATTGTGGTGTTGCCCTGGGACAGAGGAAGATCGGTCAGGAAGTCCAGCGACAGGTGTGACCAAGGCCGCTGTGGAACGGGGAGGGGTTGTAACTTCCCTCTGGGCAGGTGCCTAGGAGCCTTGCACTGAGTGCACACCGAACAGGAGGAGACATAAACCCTCACGTCCTTAGCGTGGACCACCAGTACTTTCCCATAAGGCTTCGCACCATCCTGTCGACGCAACGGTCCCCCCTTCAGCAGTGAGGTAATGAGAGCAGCCACCTGCCCCAAAACCCCGGATAAACCTCCGGTAGTAATTGGCAAACCCTAAAAACCACTGCACCTCCTTTACCGTGGTGGGAGTCGACCAATTACTCACGACTGCAATGCGGTCACACTCCATCACCAACCCTGATGTGGAAATGTGATACCCCAGGAAAGAGACGGCCTGTTAGGAGAACAAGAATTTGTTGATGTTGTTTAACCATGTCAGTCAAGAAACTACGCCATTTGTACTCATTTAGGACATACACTGTGCAAATAAATAATGAATCCACTACAGTTCTCTTCTGCCACCGTGACCTGGACCATATGCAGCCCTATACTGATTGACTAAATGGAATGCCTGCTCTCAGCAGGGTGTGTGTGTGTCTCGGGGATGGTTTTTTAAACTTTTTTAAATCTCTCAAACCATTTCAGCCAACCACTACTGTTTTGCTCAAGCGAGGTTCCACTGGGTTGCTGACTCTCTGTGGGGGAAAATGTACAAATAACTGGTTGCTTACGGCTCCCGAGTGGCACAGCGGTCTAAGGCACTGCATCTCAGTGCTAGATGTGTCACTACAGACCCTGGTTCAATTCCAGGCTTTATCACAACCGGCCGTGATTGGGAGTCCCATAGGGCCGCGTCGTCCGAGTTAGGGTTTGGCCGGAGTAGGCCGTCATTGTAAATAAGAATTTGTTCTTAACTGACTTGCCTAGTTAAATAAATACAAATAAAATACTCCATCACACACATGCACACACTCCCCCAGCCCTGTGGAACAGAGCAGGAAGACTTCTATTACATCTATTATATTTACCCTGGCAGATCTCCATCACAGCATTCCCCCCATCACTGCCAACAACGTCAGCCATCTGTTAGATTTCCTATACTACCACCGCACAGTGGGGACACACTGTGTCACGCAAACACACAGCCATCAATTCCGGCCTTGTCTCAATGAATGAGAAGAAGTATAGATGGGAGCAGGGAAGGCCATTCAGATGGATAGGAACATGGCCACTAAGTGCGTTGCGCTGCTCTGGTACTGACACAAATGATAGAGACAGAAAACAACCCCTGACAGAGAGCAAAACTAATGACCAGGATGTGGATGTGGAGAGGAACACAACAGCTCTCCTCCACCATTATAATGCTCTAATCACACACTACTGGACGCAGCCAGCAGGACCTCGCGTACACACACACACACACACACACACACACACACACACACACACACACACACACACACACACAGTCTGATTAGACTGTGTCCCTCCGCCCACTGTGACACACAGTTGAGTCACCTCTAAAACAGAGAGGGAAGGAGGGAGAAATGTGGTGATACGGAGAGGGTGTGACAGAGAAGGCAGCGGAGAGAGGGAGGGTGGATAGAGAAAATGAAAAGGGGAGTGTGACAGTGTTTAAGTGAGTGAGAATGAAAGACAGAGGTACAGAGAGAAAGTGAGAATGAAAGAGGGCGATACAGAGGGCACCAGAGGAGACAATCAGAGCCCTTGTCTGAAGGTGCGAAAAACAGGCTCTGACACTGCTGGGGACAGGATTAACTGATTCCCCTGTTCTGTCACACCACCACCATCAGTACAGGACAATTAAAACATCTGTCACCCTGACTGGCCAGAGGATGAGTCCCAAATGGCTCCCTATTCCCTATACAGTGCACTACTTTTGACTTTTTGGGACTTCAAATGGTGGTTTCTCCTCTGATTCAGAGAACGAGTGGCGTGGGGGATGGGGTCTTATGGTCGTTATCAGAGGAATCCAGAGTGGGGTTGTGCGGAAGTCTTGCTCACACACACACACACACACACACACACACACACACACACACACACACACACACACACACACACACACACACACACACACACACACACACACACACACACACACACACACACACACACACACAGGAAATGCCTAATGGCAGTGTTAACTCAGCGCAGCTTTTTGATAATTCCAAGCAAATGCTGCTGTGATTTAATCAAGCTGTTTATCGATGTGAGGCACTTCCTCACACG
Source organism: Oncorhynchus keta (assembly GCF_023373465.1). Lineage (NCBI taxonomy): Eukaryota > Metazoa > Chordata > Actinopteri > Salmoniformes > Salmonidae > Oncorhynchus > Oncorhynchus keta. Next base: position 19,417,547 of record NC_068452.1, read on the forward strand.
CCCGCTCTCCCGACACACTCATTAGATAAGAGCTGTATAACAAGGGGGGGGGATTATTTAAGATACTCTTTGAAGAAGTTTGGTTTCAGATGGTTTCGGAAGAAGGGCAGGGACTCTGCTGTCCTAGCTTCAGGAGGAGGCACCCATTGGGGTGGCAGGGCAAGAGAGGAGAAGAGCTTGGACTGGGCTGAGTTCTTGCTGCTCCGTAGGCAAGTACCATAGTCTTGTGGTGGATGTGTGCTTGAACTGGAAGCCAGTGGAATGTGTGGAGGAATGGGGTGACATGGGAGATCTTGAGAAAGTTGAACACCAGGTGAGCTGTGGCGTTCTGGGAAAAATGCAAGGGTTTGATGGCACAAGCAGAGAGCCCAGCCAACAGCGAGTTGGAGCAGTCCAGACGGGAGATGACAGATGCCTGGATTAGGACCTGTGCCGCTTCCTGTGTGAGATTGTCCAGGGTCACTCCAAGGTTCTTTGCACTCTGGGAGGGGGACAGGATGGTGTGGATGGTTTTGTCAATGTTGAGCTTGAGGTAGGCTGACATCCAAGCTGAGATATCTGCCAGGCATGCAGAGATGCGGGTCACCACCGGTGTGTCACAAGAGGGAAGGAGAAAAGTAGTTGAGTATCATCCGCATAGCAATGAGACGCCCAGCTCTGAGAGAGAGGAAAGGAGGATCTGATGGTTCACAGTGTTGAAGGCAGTGGAGAGATCTAGGAGGATGATAACAGAGGAGAGAGAGTCAGCTTTGGCTGTGCAAGAGATCCTCCGTGAAAAAGAGGAGAGCCGTCTCAGCTGAGTGACCCGTTTTGAAGCCTGAATGGTTAAGGTCAAGAAGATTGTTTTGAGAGAGATAGTGAGAGAGTTGGTCAGAGACATCACACTCAAGTGTTTTGGAAAGAAAAGAAAGAAGGGATACCACAGGGGAAGACCAAGCCGGCCGGGAGCAAAGGGGACAGAGTGAGCCTAGGATGTGGAAAGGGATGAGAGTGGGCTCGAAGAGGCAGACTCAGGAGACAGGAGGGAGAATGATTTAGCAGAAGGGAGAGATGATAGGATGGAAGAGGAAAGAGTAGTGGGAGAGAGAGAGCAAAGATTGCGATGGCACATGACCATCTGGGTAAGGGCTGAGTGGTTAGGGTTGGATGAGAGGGAGAGAAAAGGAAACAAAGTAGTGATCAAATACCTTGAGGGAGTTTGCAGTGAGATTAGTAGGCAAACAGCCTCTAGTAGCGATGACGTCAAGCGTATTGCCTTTCTTGTGGGTGGGAGGGAACTGGGGAAGTGTGAAGTCAAAAGAGGCCAGGAGGGTAAAGAAAGAGGTGGAAAGAAATTATTTGAAGGAAGACGTTGGGAAGTTGTGTCGCCCAGTACAATGAGAGGTGAGCCATCGCCAGGAAATTAGCTCATCAAGGTGTCAAGCTCATTGAAGAACTCTCTCTAAGGGCACCTGGTAGGCGACAACAACAACAATGTTAAGCTTGAGCGGACAAGTGGCAGCGACAGTATGGAATTCAAATGAGGAGATGGACTGATGAGTGTGGGAGAAAGGTGAAAATCTCTACTTGTGTGACACCACCAAGATGACCAGATGCTCTCGGACGATGAGAGAACACGTAGTCAGTTGAAGAGAGAGCATCTGGAGTAGCAGTGTTCTCCGGGGGGATCCATGTCTCCTTCAGGGCCAAAAAGTGTAGGGACTGAAGGGCAGCATAAGCTGAGGTGAACTCAGGGTTCTTGACCGCAGATCGGCTGGAGACCAGGAATACCACATGGGCTGTGCACGCAGGGTACACCAAATTAGAAGGGTTGCAGCCAAGTGGTGGGGAGCATCTGTAAAGCCTACAGGTAGCGATCGGACGGGTATAGAAAACACACACAAAATAGCGAAACGAGATCATCTGAAAATAACTAGGTAAGATACTCAAGTGAGTGAGTGGTGTAAAGCCTTCCTGTCTTTCTTTCCTCCAAGAACTCCGCAGAACAATTCACCAGAACCGTCCTTGTTTTGGCGACGGTCCCCATTCTCACTGGGAAAGGAGCTATTAATATGTTTCTCACACAGATAGAAACACGCAAACGCAAACAACACACACACACACACACACGCACACGCACACGCACACACACACACACACACACACACACACACACACACACACACACACACACACACACACACACACACACACACACACACACACACACACACACAAACGTACATTTAACCCACAGATACACAAACAAGCCTCCATAGAGGGGCGACAGTTCGCCTAGCGGTTAAGAGCGTTGGGCCAGTAACTGCAAGGTTGCTGGTTTGCAATCCCCGAGGTGGTAAAATCTGCCCTTCTGCCTTTGAGAAAGTGCAGACAGTCTACATAGGAGTAAAGAATTTCAGCATTTCCCCATCGTCTCATAATGGAAGTGAGCGTTTGGAGACATGAGGTCATCTGGGAGGTAGACGGGTTTCATTATAAAAGTGGCAGCAGGTCCATTGAAAAACACTATTATTCTGCTGTTATCCGCGAGAACCTCACACACACCGAGTAGAAATGCAGTGAAATGACTCAGAGTCTCTGACTCTGACTGGGGTGGAAACATGATTTGCTATCTACCTCTAGCTGGAGCCAAAAATGGCCTGGGCTATCTATCTTTGACTGGGTTGTAAAACAGCCTTGGCTAACCAGTTCCAGACAGAATATAACGGCCTTCAATTGCCATTTCTGCCAAAACGCCCTTCGTTTGTCAAAATAGTGTGCAGCAGATACGTAAGCATTTATTTACATTCCAAGGCCTATCCTCTTTGGTTTTTTTACTTCAAAAACATCTTTAACCCTAACCAATCCTATTTCTAACAGTGAGGTGTATTTGTTGAGAGTTGACTCCCTGGCGAGTGGGGCTTCCATATGTTCAGTATTTGTTTACCCAGTCATTACAGCCCTCTCCACTCTGTGTGAGTACAGTGATGCCTTAGCGGGCGCTGTCACACCCCCGTCTCCGTCTCCATCGCCACGGGGTAACAGGAAATGAGGAGTGTGACAAGATAAGACCTGACGTTCATCTGATACTGTTCCCTGGTAACCAATAGACGGGAGGAGAGGGACACAAAAACAGTGAGGGGGAACAGGACCTGATAAAGGAGTACAGAGAGTACACCGGGACAACATCAGCAATACACTGACTAGACACCAGTACTGAGCTCATTTACAGCCACTCAATACTAGCACAGACACATTTACATAACACTCAGGGATATATCCAAGAATCACATAAACGGTCCTCCTCTCACATGTATTTAAAAGACAGCTACAATAGACAGTATTTTGGCGCACTTCACATAAAACAATCCTGATCATTGTAGTCATTGTAGCCAATAACTCAAATGACCCATGATTACAGGGAAGGTGTTTGCAGTATTTTTGTATCTTATTCAACAGAATTGATTCTCATTTCCTCCTGAACTTCCATGACGATTCTGAAGACACATTCATTTTAAGGCCATATTCCCTGGTTGTTTCCTTCCATGCCTGGTTGGTGACAGATATTTCACGAGTCGGCCGTTCCTCAAAATAGAGGCAGGGAGATACAGTATGCGGCACGGGGCCTGTCTTTTACTGTGCGTTGTGGATTTTCGTGTATCAGCACGCGCTGATAAAACGTTATTAAAAGCACACATCTGAGCGTAGGAAAACACAATGAAAATCTGTCAGCGATTTCCCTGATTTCAATCTCAGTCTCAGTCCAACTGGGCTCATGATGATTAACATCAACCGCCCGAGATGGGGGAATCCTCAATTAGTCATTTGCAGGGAAATGTTTCCATTCGTGTTGTAATTTAGCTGTTGATGCAAACAGTAACTCAGTTGGTAGAACAAGACGCTTGTAATGCCAGCATAATATAATTTTTGGGATATTACTTGTAAGATATTACTGCACTGTCGGAGCTAGAAGCACAAGCATTTCACTACACCTGCAATAACATCTGCTAATCACGTGTATGTACCAATAAAATTTGATTTGAGACATAATGGCTTTGATTCCTGGGACCACCCATTCGTGAAATTCGATAAAAGCATGTGCTTAATGGCATATGTTATGATTAGATTCTATAATTTCTCCCCCCATATTTCCTCTCTCTTTGTCCCCCATTTTTCCTTCATCCTTCCATTTTCTTCAGTCACACCGCCCATGCATGACTTCATCAAGGGGATCATGATGCCAGCCCTGACTCCATGCAACCAATCACGTTAAACTAACTGGTACAGTATACACTGAGCATACAAAAACTTAAGAACACCTGCTCTTGCCATGACATAGACTGTCCAGGTGAACCCAGATGAAAGCTATGATCCCTTGATTGATGTCACCTGTTAAATACACTTCGATCAATGTAGATGAAGGGGAGGAGACAGGTTGAAGAAGTTTTTTTAAGCCTTGAGACAATTGAAACATGGATTGTGTATGTGTGCCATTCAGAGGGTGAATGAGCAAGACAAAAAAATGTAAGTGTCTTTGAACGGTGTCTGGTAGTAAGTGCCAGACGCACCGGTTTGAGTGTCTCAAGGACTGTAACACTGCAGTGTTACACGCTCAACAGTTTTTTTTGTGTGTAATCAAGAATGGTCCACCACCCAAAGGACATCCAGCCAACTTGACACAAGTGTAGGAATCATTGGAGTCAACATGGGCCAGCATCTCTGTGGAAAGCTTTCGACACCTTGTAGTCCATGTCCTGACGAATTAAGGCTATTCTGCAACTCAATATTAAGGTGTTCCTAATGTTTTGTAGTATATATTTTGTCTCTATGTGTTTACTAATTTTCTTTCGGTTTGCAAGGGAAGCCAGTTGGGATTTGGATTTTGGATTTGGCCAATTCTGAGCTAACCATGAACTCATACATTGTGCTCTTGGCCTGAGAGGATGGATGTTCAATACGTAGATGTAATAGGTTAACGCTAACAAACTGGCTCATCAATGCCAATGCGAGGAAGTTTGGCTAGCAAGCATTTGAGCCAGGTAACCTAGTCTAGGACAACAAGAACTAAAAGTGTGTACTGTATGACAGTCAGACTGTTTTGGCAACATGAAAGAGAGGAGGATTGCATTGGCATTCCTACAAATAGAGTCACCGTGTTTTTTTCTCCACACACGCACACACACATCAGTACAATGGAAAGCCACATGATATTTAACTTACATTGAGTGCACTAAATCTGTTTTTCCTGAAAGCTCTCTGTTCCATTGCCTGCCTTCGCTCCATTTAAAGGGATTTCAACCAGATTACTTTTCCTATAGCTTCCCCATGGTGTGAACAGTCTTTAGACATAGCTTCAGGCTTTTATTTTGAAAAATGAGCGAGAAAGATCACATTGTATGGCTGGGTGCCAGCAGCTTGGAGCAGACATTTCTCTCTCTCTCCTATTGAAGAAGCTACGGTCCCGGTTGAAATATTATCGATTATATATTGTAAAAACAACCTGAGGATTGATTATAAAAGACGTTTGACATGTTTCTACGAGCTTTACGGATACTATTTGGAATTTTCGTCTGCGATGTCATGACAGCTCGAGCCTGTGGATTTCTGAACATAACGCGCCAACCAAATGGAGGTATTTTGGATATAAAAATAATCTTTATGGCAAAAATTGAACATTTATTGTGTAACTGGGAGTCTCGTGAGTGCAAACATCCGAAGATCATCAAAGGTAAGCGATTCATTTTATTGCTCTTCTGACTTTCGTGACCAATCTACTTGGCTGCTAGCTGTTTGTAATGTTTTGTCTATTGAGAGAGATGTACTTACATAAACGCTTGGTATGCTTTCGCCGAAAAGCTTTTTTGAAAGCTGACACGCCAAGCTAAGCTGTGTTTTGCTATATTGCACTTGTGATTTCATGAAAATGTCATATTTTTAGTAATTTAATTTGAATTTGGCGCTCTGCAATTTAGCTGATGTTGACAAAAATGATCCCGCTAACGGGATGGGTGCATCAAGAGGTGTTAACGGAATAATGGAGAGTAGGCTTAAATTAATACAAAGAAAAACCGTTGGCTACTACATAGTGAAAGCTTGGCCCAATACCAAAGGCTATTCGGGGCGTATAGTGAGGTAGTGACATAGAAAGGACCACTATGGCTTACACATGCAGCTGTTGCGGCTGTTGATTTTCCAATTGTGTTGTCACAGTGGAGAGCAGCTCCCAAAGGGGAGTTGATGAGGCAGAATTTTCCCGTTCACCACATGTTACCCAGCAAGATCTGTAGAATGACAAGTTACGGTAAAAAAAAATCCCACACGGCAACGCTACGCTCGATGTTTAAAATGTATCAGTTGAAAAAGAAAAGGAGAGCCGCGCACTCCAGCAGCTCAAATCCAATGTTTCGACAGACAAGCTGTATTCATCAGGGTATCTGTCAAAACGTTGGATATTAGGTTATTCAATTATTGCATCTGAGCTCCTAGAGTGTGAGGCACTCCTTTTCTTTTTCAAGTGTTCTACTCTGCTAGCCAGCACCTTACCTAAACAGGTGTGCCTTTCTTTCGCCTCCAGATTAAAATGTATTAGTTTTCATTTCTGATTACAAATGCCAGCCTGGTTTGAAGGGAGGAAGAGAATTGGTAGCGACAGGTGATTCTTCGACTCGGTGGACATGACGCCAAAACCTCAGACAGGTATCCCTTCTTTCTTTCTTTTCCAAAACACTTGGCGTGCTGTCTCTGACCAACTCTCTCGCTATCACTCTCAGAACTATCTTCTTTACCCAGTTACTCAGTTGAGTGACCCTTCAAAACGGGTCACTCAACTGAGACTGCTCTCCTCTTTGTCACAGAGGTTCTCCACACTGACAAAGCTGACTCTCTCCTCTATCCTTATCCTCCTAGATCCATCCGCTGCCTTCGTAAACCATGTCAGCTCAGGGATTTGATCCAGCAACCTTTCGGTTACTGGCCCACCACTCTAATACTAGCTCTGACTTTGCTGACAGCTACTTTATTGAGGAAAAATGTACTTAGTATGACTGAGATATGTGGTTTTCCCACCTGGAATTGGATAAGAGCATCTGCTAAATGATTATTTGTGTGTGTGGCTAAAAGCTAAAAGCTTTGTCTTATTAGTACGAAACCTCTCATCAGTAAGCACTTCAGATAATGGAGAAAAGTACTGGAACCTCTCCTTCGGTAGCTCTAAACCATTCACAGGCTCTGATCAATACTCCTATAAAGGCGGCAGACGGAGTTCCATTTTCTCTTTGTCTCTTTGTCTCTTTCTCCTCCATCTCTGACCTTCTCACAAGTACCTCACAAGTGGTTTTGACAATTATATAAATGAGTGCTGAAGGCTCAGCTGGAGAGCACTCGGCTAGGGGATACAGAATACACAGACACACACACACACAAACAGAGAGAAACACACACACTTCACCTCTATAGTTTTATGGAATATGAATCTCATGTGAGTTTACGGTGGTCCAGTCAGTCTGTCATGTTTATGGGGTGTCAGTGAGCCCTATGTGTTTGTCCACACTTGGGTAAGATGTTTCATGTTCAAAGATACATTGTTTTCTAAATGTTGACATAGGACTTTGATATCACACACACACACACACACACACACACACACACACACACACACACACACACACACACACACACACACACACACACACACACACACACACACACACACACACACACACACACACACACACACACACACACACACACACACACACACACACACACACACACACACACTACCGTCATGGAAGAACTTCAGCTACAGCATAATCGATTCACAGTCAAAAGTAAAAAATAAAATAGTTCTGGATTTTCTCTCGAGCTCAGGGGACAGACAGATTTCATTAGATTCCCTCTCATCATTATGAAAGCAGCAGAAACAGTTTGGCGTGTCCGAGGTCAAAACTTAACAATGATTTAAATGACATATAATGAAGCAGGACATTAGTGGTGAATAATGACTTAAGTTATTAGAAAGATGTGGCGACATTCATTGCATCATTAAAATACATTCAAATGGTGCCAAATGTAATGTCAATGACTGGCCACTTAAGCTTTCAGATAATTACAGTTTTTTTTATTGCTAAACGACAGTGGGCACAACTGGAGTCACATGTGCAAAACTCTAACTACAGTCTGCACTACCAACAGTCATCTGAGCTAAACAGTTCACATCACCTGCAAAACTCATTCCAAGCAACACAACTCTTAACACATGGCTCAAAACACGCTCAGTGCAGCCAAACACTATGCACAACCCTCACTGAGATAACACACACTGTCACTCAGAACACACTGACAGTAAAAACACTAGCATCAAACACCAATACAGAAAATACAAACTTTTCATCTTTACAGTTTGAACAATTTCAGTGACTTCATACAAAATAATATTTTCTTCAAAGAAAAGAGTGACATTCTTTCACATGATTTATTAACATTTTTAGAACATAACATTTCTTTAAGGTAAATGAAAATTAGCAGTTTGCTTCAATAGTCTGTAGTAATTTACGGAATTACAGTAATGAGAAAAAAAAGGTAGAAACTAAGAGTACATACTGTAATTCAAACAAATAATTGAGGGGCTAATCCTGCCTCTCTCTAGCATCAGGCCACAGATTTTCTTTAACATCACATCTAATGTTTTCTCTTGCCATGCACCTGGGGAAGAACCTTCTGGAGTGCCTTATCCATCCCTGGCAGTCCTCTGGACTCGTGTCCTCACATCCGGCACGCAAGGCTTCCAAAAGAGACATTTGGTCATGTGGGTGGTGACCAAACACTTTCCACCTCCAGGCAGAGAAAAACTCCTCTATTGGGTTGAGGAAGGGTGAATATGCAGGCAGGTACAAAACCATAAATCTGTGATGTGCTGCAAACCAATCTGTGACAGCTGCAGAGTGGTGAAAAGCAACGTTATCGCAAACTATGACAAAAACTTGGGGGTTTCTTAGTGGCTCCCCCTGTTCTGCTGGCACTAGCTGAGCATAGAGCTGTTCTAGGAAAGCTATAAGCCTTTCTGTGTTGTATGGGCCAATGAGTGGTGTGTTGAGAAGTAAACCATCATTGGCCATTGCAGCACACATGATGATATTTCCCCCCCTTTGGCCTGGAACCTCCACAGTGGCCCTTTGACCTATAACATTCCTTCCCCTGCGCCGTGTTTTGGCAAGGTTAAATCCAGCTCCATCGATAAATACAAATGAACGTGGTCTTTCCAGTGCTTCCACCTCCATTACTCTCTGAAAAACAGTAAGTGCACAGTTTTACTGTAGAAATGCTAGTGTTTTTTTTACTGTAAATATTTTGTATAGCTGTGTACGTAACCTCAGACGTCTTACCTGGACATATTGGTATCTTTGCTCTTTTACCCGTTCACTGTTTCTCTCGAACGGTACAGTGTATAACTGTTTCATTGTAACTTGGTGTTTCTTTAGGACTCGAGCAATAGTTATTGTGCTTGAATCTCCCGCAGTTTTATTGCATTGTTGACAACAACCATGTCAACAATAGCATTTTCCTGCACATCTGAAAATAGTTTTCCTCTTCCCCCTGTTGGGGGCAGCCTTTGGGTCCTGTTGTAAAAATATATTTTACAGTCAAACTTACTGTAATATATATCTGTGTAAATATTCTATAATTGCAATACAAAATAGATTCCTGTAATGTTTTCATTTACTGTAAGGATGTAACTCTCACCTGTTTGCATGATGGAAAATTCACATTACAGATGCCACTGTGGATCTTTGCAGATTGGGTTGCCCCCTCAACCCTGCCTCTCTCAATGAGTTCACGACATGGTCTATAAGTGTAGCCCTTATTTCATCTGAAATAACAGCTCTTTGTCTTCTTTGTCTTCCTCCACGCATACGCCCTCTCCCTGCCACCCTTCTCCCTCCACGAACCCATCTTCCTTGTTCCAAAATGAGTCTTTCTGAGCTCTACCTATATATACTGTAATATGTGTGTGTGTTCACTAACAAGTCTAAAACAAGACACCTGCTTAGCCTTTCAGCTGAAATTGCAATCAGCAGTGTTTGAAAGGCACAAGGCTGAATTCTATTCCGTTTTGAATGTGTGGTTCACAGTTTTGACAGCAGTGTGTTAGCATTTGAACAAAGTGCTGTAAATCCACAGTTTTGTGCAGGTTGTGGTTAAAGTCATGGGATAAGTGTGTAGAGTTTTGAAAACTGTGTTCAAGCAATGAAAAACGAACTAGAGTTTGGTCCACATGAACTGCTGCTGTGCAGACTGTAGTTAGAGTTTTGCACATGTGACTCCAGTTGTGTCCACTGTCGTTTAGCAATTGAAAAAAACTGTAAGAGAAAGAGAGCGAGTGTGTTCATCTGAATCCATGCCACCAGAAATATGTTTGTATCTTCCAGTAAGAGAAGGAGGTGATTTGAAGGAGAGCAGCTCTTTATCACTTCATAACAACACCTCTACACCTGGCAATCCTTACGCCTCAAAACACTTTCTTCAGCGGACCATTTTGGAAATCCCCCAAGGAGTGTGTGGATGTAAAGGGCACTGAGACTAACCTCCTCTTCCGTGTGTCCCTGTCCAGCCCTGCAGTCTGTCTCAGAGCGACTCTGTCTCTCTCTCTCAGTGGGGCCTCAGGCTCACCGCTGGGCCCCGCCACTACAGAGGTAGCACAGAGAATCAACATGTCACACCTAATAACACACCGCACTCGCTTACTGTTATGGTCTAACACACATATTCCACTCTGCTTTCCTCCATCCTTTTCCTTTTCTCCATCCTCTCGTTCCCTGTGCCTGTTTAAAAGTCTGTCATACAGAAGTAGTCTCTGGCTGCGTCCCAAATGGCAGCCTATTCCCTATAGTGCACTACTTTGGACCAGAGCCTTTTCAGAGTGGGTCATACAGAGGCAATCAGTACGATGCAGTTCCCTCCATCTTGTTACCGTGGCTGATGAGAGAGCGGAATTGACACGCCTGGTGGGGATGAAAGAGCAGCCGGGTCATGTGACCTGTCTGAGACCCCCTGCAGTCACCCAGCCCACCGTCCTGTTATTCAACACACAACATCCTCCTCCCACACGGACCACTGGAGATTACAATGACTTGTTGTTTTTGCACGAGGTCAAAGGCTATTTTAAGCGTAGGGGTTAGGTTTAGGGTTACAATTAGGGTTAAGTTACAATTAGGGTTAGGGTAAGGGAAAGGAGTTAGTTAGTGGTTAGGTTTAAGAGTTATGTTTGACTTTGGGTTATGGGTTAAGGTTAAGGTTAGGGTAAGGGTTAGATTTAGGGAAAATATCATTTTGAATGGAAATAAATGTTAAGTCCCCACGAGGGCAGAAGAACAAAACTTGTGTGGGTTTTGCGTGTCTTTGTGTGAGTGAGCGTGCATGCACCAATCTCTTGATTGGTGGAATAAGGTCTCTCTAGTCTGAGCGTCATGACATGAGGATGTCCAGAGGCAGCCTGTCAGCCCCCATCAGCCCCTGCCCCTCTGTGACTCAGAAGGCTGGGCTGGGGAGAGGAGGGGTGAAGAGAAAGGGATGCAGGGTGGGGGCCAGGGTTGGAGCCAGGGGACCTGAGGAGAGAGAGGAGGGGAGTGGATGAAGGCAGGGTCAGCTGCTCTGACAATACATCATCCAGGCCCCTGCCTGGGGCTGCTATGGACTGGGGGGCTCCCCCGCGAAGTAGGGGGGAACCGGGACAGGGTAGCAGGACATGATGGGGGATAGGTTAATGGGGCAATAGAGGACCAGAGAGACAGGAGGAAAGATACACACTGTCATTCACTTCCCCTGGGACCATACTGACTTTAACACATTTCACAGAAGAGGCCACTCATTCTCATTACAGCCATTCTGTTCTGCATCATCATCACTGGCCTCTCAGCTTCCAGACAGGACGTGTGTGTAAGAGTGTTTGTTTGTGAGGCAGGTCCTCACCAGACATCACTGGCAACAACGTCGCCTATGGGTACAAACCCAGACAGGATTCGCAAAAAGTGCTCTTCACTGACGAGTCGTGGTTTTGTCTCACGAGGGGTGATGGTCGGATTCGCGTTTTTCATCGAAGGAATGAGCGTTACACCGAGGCCTGTACTCTGGAGCGGGATTGATTTGGAGGTGGAGGGTCCGTCGTGGTCTGTCACAGCATCATTGGACTGAGCTTGTTGTCATTGCTGGAAATCTCAACACTGTGCGTTACAGGGAAGACATCCTCCTCCCTCATGTGGTACCCATCCTGAAGGCTCATCCTAACATGACCCTCCAGCATGACAATGCCACCAGCCATACTGCTCATTCTGTGTGTGATTTTCTGCAAGACAGAAATGTCAGCCATGGCCAGCAAAGAGCCCGGATCTCAATCTCATTGAGCACGTCTGGGACCTGTTGGATCGGAGGGTGAGGGCTAGGGCCATTCCACTCAGAAATGTCTGGGAACTTGCAGGTGCCTTAGTGGAGGAGTGGGGTAACATCTCACAGCAAGAACTGGCAAATCTGGTGCAGTCCATGAGGAGGAGATGCACTGCAGTACTTAATGCAGCTGGTGGCCACACCAGACACTGACTGTTACTTTTGATTTTGACTCCCCCCTTTGTTCAGGGACACATTATTCCTTTTCTGTTATTCACATGTCTGTGGAACTTGTTCAGTTTATGTCTCAGTTGTTGAATCTTGTTATTTTTGTACAAATATTTTCAATTTAAGCCTACAAGAAAGTGTGTGCCCCCAGACCCGGAGGGAAGTAAAAGGCATTTAGTTACCTAAGAATAGTAAAGCCACCCTTAATGGCTCAAATAGTCAATCAATCAGACTGTTACCAACAAATTGACAGACTTTCAGCACGCTTATATGGAAGGACATTCAACAAGCACAGCACTTACACAAATGACTGATGATTGACTGAGAGAAATTGATGATAAAAAGATTGTGGGGGCTGTTTCGTTTGACTTCAGTGCGGCTTTTGACATTATCGGTCATATTCTTCTGCTGGACAAAAGTATGTGTTACGGCTTTACACCCCCTGCTATATTGTGGATAAAGAGTTAACTAACAAAACACAGAGGGTGTTCTTTAATGAAAGCCTGTCCACCATAACCAAAGTAGAATCAGGAATTCCCCAGGGCAGCTGTCTAGGCCCCTTACTTTTTTCAATCTTTACTAAGGAAATGCCGCTGGCTTTGAGTAAAGCCAGTTAGTCTATGTATCCGGATGTCTCAACACTATACACATCAGCTAATACAGTGACTGAAATGACTGAAACACTTAACAAAGAGTTTAAGTTATTTTCAGAGTTAGTGTCAAGGAATAAGTTAGTTCTAAATATTTATCAAATTAAAAGCACTGTATTTGGGACAAATCATTCATGAAACCCGAAACCTAATGTGGAAATTCAACAAGTTGAGGAGACTAAACTGCTTGGAGTAACCCTGGATTGTAAACTGTCATGGTCAAAACATATTGATACAACAGTAGCTAAGATGGGGAGAAGTCTGTCCATAATAAAGTGCTACTCTACCTTCTTAATAGCACAATCAACAAGGCAGGTCCTACAGGCCCTAGTTTTGTCACACATGGACTACTGTTCAGTCATGTGGTCAGGTGCCACAAAAAAAGGTACTTAGGAAATTGCAATTGGCTCAGAACAGGGCAGCACGGCTGGCACTTGGATGTACAAAAAGAGCTAACAATAATAATATGCAAGTCAATCTCTCCTGGCTCAAAGAGGAAGAGAGATTGACATGTTGAATGCACCAAGCTGTCTGTTTGAACTACTAGCACACAGCTCGGACACCCATGCATACCCCACAAGACATGCCACAAGATGTCTCTTCACAGTCCCCAAGTCCAGAACAGACTATGGGAGTACTACATAGAGCCATGGCTATATGGAACTCTATTCCACATCAAGTAACTGATGCAAGCAGTAAAATGTATGGAACATCAGGGACTGTGAAGCGACACAAACATAGGCACAGACACATGATAACATACGCACTATACACACGCGTTATACACACGCGTACACATGGAGTTTGTATTGTAGATATGCGGTAGTGGTGGATTAGGGGCCTCAGGGGACACAGTGAGTTGTGAAATCTGTGAATGTATTGTTATGTTTTAAAAATTGTATAGCTGCCTTAATTTCGGTGGACCCCAGGAAGGCAGCAGCTAATGGGGATCCCTAATGAATACAAATACGAAAGAGAGTTCCAAGCCTCTCTGCAATAACATGACATTTTCAATTCCCCCTCTCCACTCAGACCACTCCCAGACAGTCTTAGAAAAATCCTGTCATGAGAAATTGCTCTTTGCTAAGAAGTTATTTTTGTAAATTTTGTACCATTTTAAATGAAAACAATCACAGTAAGGAACTTAAATTGTTACCCAGAAATGACTTGATATGAGATCAAAACGGCTGCATTGCTTTCGTGTGCATGGAGCCAGGAGATAATAATTAGAGGGAGAGGAGAGGAGAGAAAGACTTTTGTTCTAGACTGTCACGACTTCCACCGAAGTTGTTCCCTCTCCTTGTTTGGGCGGCGTTCGGCAGTCGACGTCACCGGCTTTCTGGCCGCCACCGATCCATGTTTCATTTTTCCTTTTGTTTTGTCTGTTTACACACCTGGTTCCCATCTCATGATTATGTTCCTTATTTAACCCTCTAGTTTCCCTTTCTGTTTTGTGCGTGATTGTCTTTTGTGTGTTGGAGTTCATATCCTGTTTTGGATTTGTTTTATAACAGGATTTTTGTTCCGTTCTCGGATGGAGTAAATACAGTGGTTTTACTCTTACCTGTGTCCTGCGCCTGACTCCTTCGCTATCCTCTAGATAGACTCTGACATAGACAGACAGTCGGACAAGCTGTTGGGGTATTCTGGTATACAGATGGCATGTTATCCAAATGTTTAAATATTTATAAAATAACAAAGGGAAATTATCACTAGCTAATATCATTCTGGGTGTCGGAGCTCAGGCTGAAGTGTCATGTTGGATTAAACAGGGAGTTGTTGTGACATTAAAGGCCTGGTTCTGTCAATCATGTCCTTTAAGTGTTTTGCAGGAGGGGCCAACGAGTTACCTGGGATTAAACCACCAACCATCTGATCAACCATCTGACAAAACTCTTTCCCCTCTGCCCTTATTTCAACACAAAACAACTTCCTATTTGATCCAACATGAACTCTGACAGCCAGAGTGATATTAGCTAGTGATATTTTTCCTTTGTTCTGTTATAAATATTTAATGCATGCCATCTGTCATCCAGCACAGAATCCTCACTGCAATTACTGAAATCGGCAGAATACCCCAACAGCTAATCCGTCTGTCTCTCTTTCTGTCTACAACAAAAGTCTACCTCTACTCTCCTGTCACTCTAATCATTATCTCCAGGCTCCATGCACACTAAAGCAATAGCTACAATATAACTCTTCGTCTATTCTCACCATCTCGCTCTCTTTTCTGGGGTGATTCTCCTCTTTGCCTCTCTGTTTTCATAACATCAGCAAACATCAGCCTCATGCTCACGCCCTGCAACATCCCATTTATTCACAACTCTCCTCACAACTCTCCTCCTCAGAAAGTGAATAGCGTAATCAATTGATAGTGAGAGAATCAGATTAGTTCCCAAGAAAAGTCAATGTGTTGTCTCCTTGACTGTAGAAAGTTGTAGCTTAGCCTCGGAATTTCATTCCATATTCATTGCAGTCACGTCTTTCCCTAGTAGGCTATGTTACAGCTTGTTTCTAGCATAAAGCATTGTGGACCAAAGCGCTGTTATAGATCATTTCATATATTCAAATCCTTTTTAATTTCATTCAAAAATCCTAAACAGACAAGGGGTAGGCCTGTGCTTTTTGTAATTTTCTTTAATAAAAAGTAAGGCTATGGAATATCCTCTCATACGCCCTCAATAAATAAATAGGCTCCAGCACAAAGCCCTCTTGTTGTTAAATGAAATTGTAGACTGTAGAAGTGAATTATGCCTACTCGAATTTCCTCATTTCAGCACCATGAGCTGTCCATTTCTGATTAATTATGCCATAGCTGCTGCTTCAAGTTTCAGCACCTCAATGGAAGTTACTTGAATCTGGCTTATTGTGAGGTCAATAACTCTGATGGGCAAGAAACATATTGTTGATTTAAAAAAAAAAACTAGAAATATTACTTTGCTCTGTGCTTCTCCAAGCATGCACTTCGTAGCTTATAGACTAGTCTATAGGCTATGGATCATTTGATTGAGACCACACTAAATAGCTTATAGGCGTACTTGACATTGTGCGCCCAGAGTAGAATCAGGGCTGAGGGGCGGCATCCGTCACACAACGATATACAGCCTAATAAGCAACTAATTCTTAAACACTGAGAAAAATTGAAATGACATCAATTACAAATGACATGACCCTCCCCTGGAATAGATTTAAAAATAGGAAACCCTCCCCTTGACTGAAATTGAAAAAGCATGACCCTCCTTCGTTTTCATCCAGGTAACCGTTCTGTAAATGTGAAACCATCCCTTACACTTTTATATAACGGATACCCATCAGATCCCATGTCAATGTAAGACCAAACTTTGTTTTGAAGAAAGCACTGGTTAAAACAAACATCCACTGCAGATGTTTACACTCCAAGAGCAGTTTCCTCATTCCATATTCAAGGCATGAATAAATCGAGACTTCGAGAGAGAGAGACATCAAGTAATGTCTTTAAAAAATTACCATCCTTTTACACAATGCTTTGGCAACATTAGATCAACCATGACATGGAAATGAAGCCGATTTGAATTCCAAATGTATGAGGGACACGGTAGAAAGAGAAAGAATGGCAACACCCTCACAGATCACCTCTCGAACCAGATTTAAATAGCTTTGAACATAGAATTACACTCGCTTTATTTAAACAGGCACAAAATAGGATTGTACAATAAAGCTGGAATGCTTAAAAAGGGGTCGGAGTGTTAAATGACCAAAACATAAAACATTCGCTTACATAACCCGAAAATGAAATGAAACACAGACACACCTCACACGCAAGCATGGACGAACACACACACACACACACACACACACAAATGGAAGAGAGTTGAAAGGGAAGAGTAGACACTCATTGCCTCATCTGAATCAAGGCATCTTTGATGGTCACAATCTATCATCATCTAGCGTTTAAGCTGCCCTTGTCCAATAATACAAGCCAAGTTATCCCACACTAATTGGGAATAGACCATGTTATCCCAAAGCCCTGTGGTTCGAAAACAGAGCGCTGTGGGCTTACTCAGTAGACGTCATGTCAGCCAGGTAACATCCCCTGCAAACCTCACCTCATTTAAAGAGGTAATTAGCCAAGCTGTTCCACTGCTCTTAACCTAGCGTAGCAGGCGTAAAAGGAACACCTGAAACGAGATCCCCTACATGCTGGTCTTGACGAGAAGAAAAAGAAACTGTCGGGGGAGGTTCTCTTCTGCATTGTTCAACCAATCATGTGGAGGAGGAGTTATTAAGATGGTGTGTCACATTGTTAACGTCCAAAAGCGGAAGTTGCATCACAGGCTCTTTCCATTTCCCCTGTAAACCGGAACATCCGGTTGATGGGGGACTTGGCAGAGGCTAAACGGCTCCTCGACTTTATGGAGCAGCTCTTGACAGGAGGAGCCTTGCCTTGCTGGAAGAGGCTTTTGCAGCTCAGGGTAAAAAATAACGCCATTTGTAGAAACACAATCACAATCTCATGTTACATGGCAACATGAAACAGAATCACATAATTTACTGGGATTTGCAGACACTCACTCAAGTCTTCACACAATCACTACAGTTCTGCTCTGACTACTGCCAACTCATTAGTATAAACACCAGCTATGGCGGATATTTCTGATTTGTGAATTTTCATAACATAATGTTGGGGCTGTGGAATGAAACACAGACATCCTTCAGGATGTATTCAATGTTTTGTGAGATCGTACAGTCAATGCTATAGGTTAATAAGGTGAGATCATTTGTAATTTGAATAAAGAATCTCTGCAGGCTATTTGATAAACAATGGTTCCTAAAATGTGCATCACCTGATGGGAAGGCTATAGCAGATCTGCAGATAAAAACCATTCCACCGTTTTATGCCATCAGACAGAGTTGCCCGGCTTATCTCCAGCAAATCAAATAAATTAATAATACACACACACACACGCACACACTACACCAAACACAGAACCAAGAAATATACAAATACTTTGGTACAGAACCATATATTTGGCTAAATATGCGCGTGTGTGTGTGTTAGTCGACTAGTCGATTGTTTGGTCGGTAGGATGTTGATTGTTTTACTCGAGCAGTCGCAAATATATATTTTTGTTTATGGCACACGAGACACCTGTCTAATTTGCGCCTGTCTCAGTGGACTAATCCATTACAGAGGCCACAGGGATGGCACAGTCCAAAAATAAGGGGAGTGTGGCTAAGATGCACGAGGCACCTCTCCCTCTAGAATGCAACCTCTCCACCAATTTGTGCACATTTATTGTTTCATAACTTCGTTGTGTGAATGGTTTGCCCTTAGATTGATAATGTCTATCAATCCCCCATTAGGCTACATACACTGAGTATACCAAACATTTATTGAGTTGTGCACCCCCCGCCCTCCCCTCCCCTCCCCCTTCGCCCTCAGAACAGCCTCAATTCATTGGGGCATGGACTCTACAAGGTGTCCTAAGCGTTCCACAGGGATGCTGAGTCATGTTGACTTCAATACCTCTCACAGTTGTGTATAGTTGGCTGGATGTTCTTTGGGTGGAGGACCATTCTTGACACACACAGGAAAAACCCAGCAGTGTTGCAGTTTTTGACACAAACCGGTGCACCTGGCACCAAGACCATGCCCCGTTCAAAGGCACTTTAAACTTGTGTCTTGCCCATTCACCCTCTGAATTGCACACTTACAATGTCACACACTGACCAGTTTCACCTTTGTGCTTGTCTCCACCCCCCTCCAGGTGTCGCCCATCTTCCTCATCATCTGTTGCCAGTTCGTCTTGTCTTACCAGCGTGTTTTCCTGTCTCCCTGCTTTCTCAAGTTCTGTTTCCTAGCTTCCCTGATTAGTTATGTTTCCTAGCTTCCCCGGTTCTGACCATTCTATCTGCCCTGACCCCGAGCCTGCCTGCCGATCTGTACTTGCCTGACTCTGACCCGTTTACGAACTTCTGCCTATCCTGAACCCGAGCCTGTCTGGTGTTCTGAACCTTATTGACTCTGCCCTGGATTACAGACCTCTGCCTGCCTTTGACCTGTCTTTTGCCTGCCCCCTATTTGGTTTAATAAACATCTGTGACTCTAGCTGTCTGCATCTGGGTCTTATGTCTTATCCTGATATCTGATAGTACAAACTGGCCATGACTGACCGGGCAGACTCAGGCCAGCTCCACAATGCTGTCTCCCTACAAGGAGCCACCATTGGAGGACATAAGGAGTTACTGCAATGTCTTATGAAGGGACTCCAAACTCTGGCAGGACACCAGGACCAGGCATTTGATACATTGCTGAAGCAATTACGCGGACTCCCCACTGGGCAGCGGGTCACACCCGTAATCTCCCAGCCTACCCCAGTGTCCCGAGAACCCCTCTTACCTCCTCTGGAGCGCTACGTTGGAGAGTCTGGAACCTGCCTGGCTTTTCTCACCCAGAGCTCCCTCATTTTCGAGCTGCAGCCTTCTTCGTTCCCCTCGAACCGCTCGAGGATAGCATACATCCTAACGCTGATGACCGGGAGGGCACTTGCCTGGGCCGCGGCGTTGTGGGAGCAACAGTCCGCTGTCTGCCTCAGTCCGGAGGAGTTTGTGGTGGAAGGTCGGAAGGTGTTTGATTCTGCGTTGTCTGGGAGAGAGGCTGCTCGTAAGCTGCTCCAGCTACGTCAAGACTCCCGTTGTGTGGCAGACTATGCAGTGGATTTTTGCACATTGGCTGGCTGAGAGTGCCTGGAACCCGAAAGCATTGTTCGAGATGTTCCTTCACGGATTATCGGAGGTGATCAAAGATGAGCTCGCAGCCCTGGGAGCTGCCCATAGACCTTAACTCCCTCATAGCCTTGACCATCCGGATTGATGGTCGGCTTCGAGAATGTAGGAGGGAGAGGGACTCTGTGCCCTGTCGCCCTCCTTCGCCCTCGATTCCCACCTTGCCTAGGAAAAATCCCGGAGACCCCCGAAGACTACATGTCAGAGTGAAGCCGATGTCACCCGAGTTCTCTCGGGAATCACAGAGGACTGCCAACTCACCTCCTTCATAGTCCATGCACCTGGGCAGGGCTAGATTGACTCCGGCTGAGTGCTTACGCCGACTCCACACCAAGAGCTGCCTATATTGTGGAGCTACGGGACATTTCATAGCTACCTGCCCATTAACAACCCAGGCTCAGCAAGAAGGGGTGAGTACTGTGGTGGGCCATACAGATAACTTTCCATCTCCTTTTACTCACACCCCTTTCCATGCCATCCTGCTGTGGGAGAACCAGCCGAAATCTCTCCAGGTACTCATCGACTCTGGAGCCGATGATAATTTTTTTGACCCTACCCTGGCATCTGAGCTGGGCATTCCCACTCAGCCCCTCTCCATTCCCTTGGACGTTAGAGCACTGTACAGGCGCTCTATAGGCCGGATCACTCACAATACCAATCCCATCAACATACGAGTGTCAGGGAACCACAGCGAAACAATCCAATCTATGCTGATTAAGTCACCTCAGGTTCCTGCGGTATTGAGATTCTCTTGGCTCCAGCGACACAATCCCATCAAAGAATGGACTGTTGGTGCCATTATCAGCTGGAGCCCGTTCTACCATGCCTGTTGTCTAAAGTCAGCGCAGCCTGCCCCGGGATGTCTTCCTGCCCCGGACCTCTCCGCAATTCCTGTGGGATTGACCTTCTCCCTACCCGCTACCACTCAACGCCTCAGCCTTCGAGCTAGTCCAGGGGACCACCGTTTTCTCCAAGTTGGACCTGTGAAACGCCTACCATCTGGTGTGGATACGGGAAGGGGACAAGTGGAAGACTGCCTTCAACACGGGCAGCGGCCACTATGAATACTATGAATGAATTTTCTCCCACTCAGCCCAAGAAAACGTGCTCCATGTCCAACAGGTCCTCCAGTGCCTCCTGGAGGACCAGCTTTTTGTGAAAGCGGAGAAATGTGAATTCCAACGCTCCACCATCCCCTTCCTTGGTTACATCATCGCTGCAGGGAATGTACAGATTGATCCCGGGAAGGTGAGAGTGGTGGTGGATTGGCCCTATGTCCAGAGTGCAGCTGCAACGTTTCTTGGGATTTGCCAACTTCTATCGCCACTTTATCCGGGGTTACAGCACAATGGCTTCCCCCCTGTCTGCACTCACCTCTCCCAAGGTTCCGTTCACATGGTCCCCAGCTGCTGACCGGTCGTTCCGGGACCTCAAGCACCGCTTCACCACTGCTCCCATATTGGTTCATCCTGACTGTCTCGTCAGTTCGTGGTGGAGGCCGATGCTTCGGATGTCGGAGTGAGAGCTGTCCTGCCCCAGTGTTCTGCCTTGGATTATAACGTTATGGAAGTTCAGATTGACACAATTTCATGTGTACAATGTCCAAAGACCTACATCACTATACTGAGAGCATGTCCATCACGAAAATGACCTATTTGATTATTTTTTGTGATTTTGTTAATGTATTTTGAACCGCAGCTGGGGTAAGTTTCTCAAAAACAAGCAAAGTCCCCAGAAAGTGTCTGGACCCTTCTAGAACATGCCATTTAACATAAAAAAATAAGAACTCACCCATTGAAAAGGCAGTTATATACTCTCCACAGTTCCACAGCTCCACCAATCTGTCTTCCATCACATCGACCCACTTGGTGAGTGTTATTGTTGCTTTCCTCTTCACCGTCATTGTTTTGGTCACACATGCTGAATGTTCAATGGCTATTGGCAGCAGTCCTTACCCAAACAAATCAAATCAAATTGTATTTGTCTCATGTGCCAAATACAACAGGTGTAGACCTTACAGTGAAATACTTACTTACAAGCCTTGCACCAACAATGCAGTTTCAAGAAAAATACAACAACAAAAAAATCTGAAATAAAAGTAACAAATAATAAAAGTAACAAATAATTCAAGAGTGTAACGGCGTTCATCTGTTGAAAGAAGAGAGTCGGACCGAAATGCAGCGTGTAGGTTACTCATGACTTTAATGAAAGAATCGCGGTACATGAAATAACTGAAACTAAATACGAAAACAACAGAACGGAACGTGAAACTAATTACAGCCTATCTGGTGACTACAACACAGAGACAGGAACAAACACCCACGAAATACAAAGCGAAACTCAGGCTGCCTAAATACGGTTCCCAATCAGAGACAACGATAAGCACCTGACTCTAATTGAGAATCGCCTCAGGCAGCCAAGCCTATACCACACCCCTAATCAGCCGCGATCCCAAATAATACAAACCCCAATAAGAAACACAACATATAAACCCATGTCACACCCTGGCCTACCCAAACATAACAAAAACACAAAATACAATGACCAAGGCGTGACAAAGAGCAACAGTACAATACAATAGCGAGGTTATATACACAGGGTACCAGTACAGAGTCCATGTGTGGGGGCACCGGTAAGTCGAAGTAATTGAGGTAATATGTACATGTAGGTAGAGTTATTAAAGTGACTATGCATATATAATAACAGAGAGTAGCAGCAGAGTAAAAGAGGTGGAGGGGGGTGCAAATAGTCTGGGTAGCCATTTGATTAGATGTTCAGGAGTCTTATGGATTGGGGGTAGAAGCTGTTAAGAACCCACTTGGAGGTAGATTTGGCGCTCCTGTACTGCTTGCCGTGCGGTAGCAGAGAGAACAGTCTATGACTAAGGTGGCTGCAGTCACGTCGTAGCAGTGCTCATACTCCAAGGACGCACAACCAAAATGTCCGAAAATTATTGGGACATCTGACAGGGGTCTGGAGAACTGAACAGCCATCATCGGTGCATCCTTGACCCACTTAAACTACGCGAGTCCCGCGTACATACAGATCCTAACCTAAATTCATAGGATTTCACCCCAATCATGAAAATTAACCTGGGATGGCAAAAATTGTGTAGTGTATGTCCGGCATAATCTTAGGCAATTTGAAAGAACAATGCTCTGATCATTGGCTGTTCGCTCCCAACCCATAGGAATCCCCACCCCGTTGACCAGTTTAAAATGGTGGAAGCCTTCAATGGCAATGTCCATGCTAAAATGTGTTCTATCCGTCTAGAGCCCTCTATCTCAGTGAGACAAACACTAACAGTCATGATTACATAGAACTAATGTATGCACAAGTACAGTTTACCCCATGTGCACATCGTCCCCGGAGGTGTCAGTCAGAGCCTCACACCCCTTCTCCCTCCTCACAACCCCCTTCTCCTCCCTTCTCCATCCTCCTCCCTACCCCCATCCTCTTCCCTCCCTCCCCTCCTCCTCTGCCTCCCATCTACTTACCCTAGGACCCACGGCAACAACAGAACATACATTATGCAACAGTGTGTCAGACAGGTGGAAAAATGAAGCAGTAGTTTGAGGCATAATGTATTACAATCATTTATCAACACTGTCCTTGCCTGCAGGTCACGAACCACAATATAATTAAATAACATGATTCATTCTATGAAGCATACACTGAGCTGTTCCCCTCATCTTTCTTCCTCGCTCTGCCTTCCTCTCTCTCTCTTGCTCTTTTTTCTCTCTCTGTGTTGTGGAGCTTAGCACGTTTTGGGGAGTTTTGTTTAGTTCTAGTCTATGTTTTTAATAAGCACCTTGAGGCGTACATTTATTACATGTGTTATTAGGAGTACTGCAGTGCTCTCTG
The DNA here is from genome assembly GCF_023373465.1 of Oncorhynchus keta. NCBI lineage: Eukaryota > Metazoa > Chordata > Actinopteri > Salmoniformes > Salmonidae > Oncorhynchus > Oncorhynchus keta. Next base: position 19,441,411 of record NC_068452.1, read on the forward strand.
TATTCCAATCAAAAGTTTAGTTACAACAGGAGAGACACGACTACATAAGCCAGGGGCTGTGTGGTAGTTCCACGTTAGAAAACGTATCAGGACTCATGACGGCTGTGTGATTGCAGGTGCAGATCGTCCCAAGATCCTCAATTTCGCCATATGAATAACAATGAGTTACAAGCAGGCCCAGCTGCTCCATCCATACCCTGACGCACACACGCACGCACGCCTACGCCCCATCACACACGGATCCCTTGACCCCATCTCCCATCTCTATTCATACATGACAGCAGGTGGGAAATTACATTTGCATCACAACCAGTTCCCAATCTCGCGTTACAGTCTCTACACGTCACACATGACACATTAATAGAACACAGCTAGAAAAAAAAACATATACAGATCAGTGGAGGTCAGTGCTGTTTAAGATGAGGGAGGATGATTTTTTTTTCATGAACTTGGCCTTATTTCAATTACAGCATATGTGATGACTCTCATTCATATTCCATTCACCCAGGTCAATGTAACAGAGATCGGTTTAGGCTACTACATGATACTAAAATGTTCCCTATACCCATCATGAGGTTGCTACAACCTTGCCTCTGAATGAAAGTTTACAACGTAGGTGCACGCACACGGGTCGAGAGACAAATTTGAGGTGACAGACAGTGAGTGACACATAGACAGACATTGACACATTCAATACCGCCTTGCACACTCTTGCGTGCATCTAGCTGACATAGGGTGTAATCATTAGTCCAACAGTTGCAAACAAGAGTTTCTATTGGACAAATGTTTATCCCCGTTTTGTTCCATTTACTTCCGTTTAAGAAACGTTTTTCAACAGAATCGGCTGAATGAATAACACCCCTGATCACACGTAAACACAGTTCAATTTCATAGCAACCACGTTGTATTCCTTCTCGCATCTCTCCTCCTCTCACCTATTCCCTTCGCTTGTGGACTTCAATGCACATCAGCTGTATGTGACCAGGTGAAAAAACCTTTCCAAGCCAAACCGTATCATAACTGCTACTCACAGCCTACATCGTTTTCACCATATCAGCTAAATTAATGTCATAGTCAGCATAGCTAATAGAACTAACACATTAGTAAACCCGCTACAATACATTTTACATTTACATTTAAGTCATTTAGCAGACGCTCTTATCCAGAGCGACTTACAAATTGGTGCATTCACCTTATGACATCCAGTGGAACAGCCACTTTACAATAGTGCATCTAAATCTTTTAAGGGGGGTGAGAAGGATTACTTTATCCTATCCTAGGTATTCCTTAAAGGGGTGGGGTTTCAGGTGTCTCCGGAAGGTGGTGATTGACTCCGCTGTCCTGGCGTCGTGAGGGAGTGTGTTCCACCATTGGGGAGCCAGAGCAATCATGCAGCAATGTTACAGTGTTACAGTCAATAAGCGGTTTTCTTTATTATTTTGGTCAGGCCAGGGTGTGACATGGGTTATTTATTGTGGTGTGTTTTGTCTTGGGGTTTTTGTAGGTTATGGGATTGTGGTATGGTAGAGTTGTCTAGGCAGGTGTTTATCGTTGTCTCTGATTGGGAACCATATTTAGGCAGCCATATTCTTTGAGTGTTTCGTGGGTGATTGTTCCTGTCTCTGTGTTTGTTTGCACCAGATAAGACTGTTTTGTTTTTTCATGTTACGTTTATTGTTTTTGTATCGTTTGTTATCATCTTTATTAAAGATGTTTAATAATAACCACGCTGCATTTTGGTCTGATCCCTGCTACACCTCCTCTTCAGAAGAAGAGGAAGAAGAAAACCTTCACAAAAAGAATGTGTTTTAGTCAATCATTTGGTGATGTGATTATATTCAGTATAGTTTTTTTTAAAGGATAACTTTTTAAATGTTTTACAATTAAAATGTTTATGAAATTCACTGAGGAGGATGGTCCTCCCCTTTCTCCTCTGAGGAGCCTCCACTGATACAGATGTAGGATCTTAATTTGAGCCAGTTTGCTACAGCAGGAAAATAATCCTGCAGCAACAGGAAATGTGAATAATTACTATAGTTAATGAACATTTTTGTAGGGGTTGATGAAAATGTGTTAGGGCAAATCAAGTCTGAAATTTCAGTGGAAATAACAAACGTTAGAAGCCTTTTTAAAACTCAAATACACTGCAAGTTTGCATTTCCTGATTTGCTGGACAATTCTCAGCAACAAAAGAGTGATAAAATTAAGATCCTACATCTGTAGCAGCAGCTGTTGGTGCAGGTGTAGGTGATGTAGCTAGTGCTGATCAGAGCATGCAGTAGAAGTCACCAATAAGATCCTTGTATCATCCACACAAACTCAACCCGCATCCAGGCAATTGTTTTATGAATTCATGCCTTTATTATGAGCCGCTCATATGGTAATGGCTTAGAGCTGGTACATTGTATTGAATTTGGACGTTCATCTATAAAGCCTCCCGTTAGAGAGTGATGGACCCCAACACACATCAGAGCCATCCACTGATTATACAAGAGATGGTTGAATGGAGGAGGGAAGGGAGAAGGTGGAAGGGAGGATGATAGGAAGGACAGAGGAGGGATAATTGAGGAGGGGGAGAAAAGATGAGGAGGATGGATGCAGGAGGAGGGCAATCTACTGTATCAGAGGGTAGAATAACATTAATGTAACGATGTGCGCTGAGAGTCGGGAAGCAAGTTCGGAGAGTGAGTGTTTTAATAAATTAACGCAACATAATACTATTATTATTAAGAAACACGAACAGCGCACAGACATGAAACTGAAACAGCATCAATGACGCCTGGGGAAGGAACCAAAGGGAGTGACATGTAGGGAAGGTAATCAGGGAAGTGATGGAGTCCAGGTGAGTCTGACGACATGCAGGTGCACGTAACGATAATAATAATATAATAATAATATATGCCATTTAGCAGACACTTTTATCCAAAGCGACTTACAGTCATGTGTGCATACATTCTACGTATGGGTGGTCCCGGGAGTCGAACCCACTACCCTGGCGTTACAAACGCCATGCTCTACCAAATGAGCTACAGAAGGACAATGGTGACAGGTGTGTGCCATAATGAGCAGCCTGGTGACCTAGAGGCCAGAGAGGGAGCACATGTGACAATTAACCCTCAATAGAATTGTAGATTGCTGTAGATTACTGATCATTTTCAAGATACATTTTCTCACACATTTTAAACAAACAGACATAGCTCAAAAACAAAGAAACAATGACAAGTTAACTTAGTTCTAAAGAGCACAACCTCCTCTTTAATATGACACCACATTCATGTCAATAGGAATATCACTCATTTTGTCTTCCATTGTGTAAAGACACTCCCTATCAAAACACGATTAACACTTGTAGCAAATTTGACTAAATTACTCACTCAAAATGTACCAATTGCAAAACAATAATACAAATGTGACCAGAGGACAATATTCAGAAAGTATTTCAAAACCCAAACAAAGTAGTCAAAGATTCTTACTTCTGTAACAATGTAGAAATTCAAACAAATATTCATAGACTCTCGCAACAAGATTTAGCACTCAACCAAAATATAGAAATAGTAGCCTACTTTGACAACAATTGAGTAAATGGAACAAGTATTAGATAGACAAAGAGAGAAGGTACAAAACACAACTACTGTTCGGAGACAATAAAAAAATGACACAATTTCCCTATAAGATTTGTATGACAAATTCATGTCACACTGTCACTTGGGTGTTGGCATTTAGCCTACAGCCATGAAACTTCTTGAAGCACGGCTCCATCCTACAAAATGACACACCGCTTAAAATAGTACTTTGACCAACAAGTATTATTCGATTGAGAAATATTCAGAGAACAAATCCAGATGCATCCACACAAAATAGGCTATTATTGGATTGACGAAGATTCTTACCTCTGTGACAATATAAAAATGCAAACCACTATTCAGAGACTATTTAAAAATGTAGATAACCTCTCTCAATAGGATTTAGTAAAGACTAGGCCTGACACAAAATGTAGAAATTGTAGCCCACTTCAGTGAATGCACAAATACAGAGAGAAGATACAAAACACCATGTAAAAATAGTAGTGTAAAGTAGTATAAAGATTTGTAGGACAAATTCATATTTCACACTTTAGTGTTTGCATTTAGCCTACAACATATCAAGGAACTCCTGGAAGCGCGGCCCCATCCTGCAAAGTGGCACAGAAAACGTAGAGCACCCAAAGGTGGTTTCTACACACCCACTCTTTGCCGTGCACACCACACACCCTCTCTTGTGCCCGTCAAACTTCACCAGGTAGTTGCCTGCTTTAAAATGATGAGTAAACTCGGTCCACACCCCCTGGTTCCACACTCTTGACTCCCCTCCTCCTGCCACTGTAGCCACATCACAAAGTGAATGCACAAGCTGCATTTTGAATGCCTTCAGGGAACAGTGCCTGTGGTTTCTGGGAAGGGGCCTTTGCAGGGTCCCCCAAACTGGTCTACTGACGCCGAGCTCGGGGTACCATACATAAGTAGCAATGTGCCACGCGACTGCTTTGTGTAGCTACATTACGTAGGTACATGCACTTTCCCCAAATTCTACAAATGGGACAAACAAATTGCACAAAATAAGCTGTGTGGTACAAGGGTGAATGGTGAGACTTGGGGCGGATGCACTCCATGGAAACATAGGCTCCCCTCACTGGTGTGCTCTTCCTCTTCCTCGTCCTCCTCCTCTCCCTCACCATGGCCCTCTTCCTCTCCATAATCCTCTCCCGCCACGCTCCACTCTCTCCTCTTCACTCTCTTCTTCTCTCTCCACTCTCCTCTCGCTCCACTCCTCCCTCCTCTTCCTCCTCGCTCCACATCTCTATCCCTCCAATCATCTCTAACTCCTCTTCCTCCCTGCCTTCTGCTGCTGAGCCCTGTCACTCCAGAGATGTTAGATCAGGTTCGTCCGGGCTCTGGCCGGGCCACTCAACAACATTCAGGGATTTGTCCCGAAGCACCTGCACTGTCTTGGCTGTGTGCTTAGGGTCGCTGTCCTGTTGGAAGGTGAACCTTCGCCCCAGCCCCACCTCCCTGACCAAGGCCCTTCTCCCCCGATTGCTGGAGTGATGAAGGCTGGAATGATGGAGGCTACTGTGTTATTGGGGACCTTCAGTGCTGCAGACATTTGTTGGTACCCTTCCCCAAACCTGTGCCTTGACACAATCCTGTCTCGGAGCTCTACGGACAATTCCTTCGACCTCATGGTTTGGTTTTTGGTCTGACATGCACTGTCAACTGTGGGACCTTATATAGACAGGTGTGTGCCTTTCCAAATCATGTCCAATCAGTTGTAATTTACCACAGGTGGATTCCAATCAAGTTGTAGAAACATCTCGAGGATGATCAATGGAAACAGGACACACCTGAGCCTCAATTTCGAGTCTCATAGCAAAGGGTCTGAATACTTATGTAAATAAGGTATTGCTGTTTTTAACCGTGTCAAAACCCACATTTATTTTCCCTGCCAAGATGTTTCCTTTCAGTTGAACGTTTATTTCTTAGGTCCTTTGTTGTTGTTGTAAGGAATTTGTTACAGTCATTTTGTCTTCATAGTTGAAACAACTCGCATGAAATACACTTTAGGACACTGTCATGAAGAATTATGACCATCCTGTGTCACTTCACTTGGACTAAGAAAATACACTTTGTGATGCTGTCAAAAAGCCTCATGACGGATAGGCCTATTACCGTACAGGCCTTTATGTCAGTCATCACTCATTTACATTACATTTAAGTCATTTAGCAGACGCTCTTATCCAGAGCGACTTACAAATTGGTGCATACACCTTATGACAACCAGTGGAACAGCCACTTGCATCTAAATCTTGTTGGGGGAGAAGGATTATGTTACTTAACCCTATGAGGTATTCCTTGAAGAGGTGGGGTTTCAGGTGTCTCCGGAAGGTGGTGATTGACTCCGCTGTCCTGGCGTTTTGAGGGAGTTTGTTCCACCATTGGGGGCCAGAGCAGCGAACAGTTTTGACTGGGCTGAGCGGGAACTGTACTTCCTCAGTGGTAGGGAGGCGAGCAGGCCAGAGGTGGATGAACGCAGTGCCCTTGTTTGGGTGTAGGGCCTGATCAAAGCCTGGAGGTACTGAGGTGCCGTTCCCCTCACAGCTCCGTAGGCGAGCACCATGGTCTTGAAGCGGATGCGAGCTTCAACTGGAAGCCAGTGGAGAGAGCGGAGGAGCGGGGTGACGTGAGAGAACTTGGGAAGGTTGAACACCAGACGGGCTGCGGCGTTCTGGATGAGTTGTAGGGGTTTAATGGCACAGGCAGGGAGCCCAGCCAACAGCGAGTTGCAGTAATCAAGACGGGAGATGACAAGTGCCTGGATTAGGACCTGCGCCGCTTCCTGTGTGAGGCAGGGTCGTACTCTGCGGATGTTGTAGAGCATGAACCTACAGGAACGGGACACCGCCTTGATGTTAGTTGAGAACGTCAGGGTGTTGTCCAGGATCACGCCAAGGTTCTCACTCAAAAAGAGGGTGTCTTGTCCTGCTCCGGAATTCTGCTCCTGCATTCATCCCAGTCCTCAGAAACAGAGCATTGGTGTAGGTGCATGTCTGACATCAATTTGTGCGCAATTACAACGGTAATTTAAAGGTCAATTTCAGAAAATGTTATATAACATGAACATACTGTTGACAAGTAGGCTATGTTGTAATGGAATGTGTTGCCTTTGTGTGGTAGGTTTTGTGGGTTTTGACACTCTGATGTAGGTGTCATAACCAGCCATAAATAACGTAATATATGTCACAGCAGGTGTAAATATATGTGTCATGACAGCATTATGACTGTATCATGACAGGTTATGACAAGTTATGTCAGCTGTTATGACACGTTATGAAATGGTTATGACCATGCCATAACGTTTTATGACACGGTGTGTCAAGTAAAGCTTTGCCCAAACATATATAGAATATATTGTCTATAACCACCCATACCAGGCATCACCGCCTGGTATGGCAACTGCTCCGGCATCTGACCGTAAGGCGCTACAGAGGGTAGAGCGAACGGCCAGTACTTCACTGGGGCCAAGCTTCCTGCCATCCAGGACATATATAATAGGCGGTGTCAGAGGAAAGCCCATAAAATTGTCAGAGACTCCAGTCACCCAAGTTCTAGACTGTTTTCTCTGCTACCACACGGCGGTACCAGAGCGCCAAGTCTAGGACCAAAAGGCTCCTCAACAGCTTCTATCCCCAAGCCATTAGACCGCTGAACAATTCATAAAAACCACCACCGTACAATTTCCATTGACCCCCCTGTGCACTGCTGCTACTCGCTGTTTGTTTGTTACCTATGCATAGTCTCTTCGCCCCCACCTACGTGTACAGACTACCTCAGCTAGCCTGTACCCCCGCACACTGACTTGGTACCGGTGCCTCCTGTATATAGTCTCAATTTTGTTATTCTTATTGTGCAACTTATAATATTACTTTTTATTGTGGCCTACTTGGTAAATATGTTCTTCTTCTTGAACTGCACTGTTGGTTAAGGGCTTGTAAGCAAGCATTTCACAGTAAGGTCTACACTTGTTGTATTCGGCGCGTGTGGCAAATAAAGTTTGATTTGATCACAAACATCCAGAGGGTCACATCACAGGAAAGCTATCACTGAGAGGACTCCGTCTCTCATACTTCAAACAAGCATGAACACTCCCTGTCTCTCTCTCTCTTTCAATTCAATTCAAAGGACTTTATTGGCATGGGAAACATATGTTTACATTGCCCAAAGCAAGTGAAATTGGTAATAAACAAACGGGAAATAAACAATCAAATAAACAATCAAAAATGAACAGTTAACTTTACACTCACAAAAGTTTCAAAGATAATAGTTTCTCTCTCCCGCTCCCGTCTGTGTAGCTACTTGTGTTTCCTTTTCTGTTTCCCCGGTGTGAAGGTACAAGACCCTTTTCTACACAACATGATGTTTACTCAGGTGTCAAGATGTAAGTTCTTAGTTGCAATTCCCCAGACATAGATCTCTGTCCCTATCTAATTTCCCCCTTTTTGCCCCACTCCCTAGTGCTCTCTCTCTCTCTCTCTCTCTCTCTTTCTCTCTCTCTCTCTCTCTCTCTCTCTCTCTCTCTCTCTCTCTCTCTCTCTCTCTCTCTCTCTCTCTCTCTCTCTCTCTCTCTCTCTCTCTCTCTCTCTCTCTCTCTCTCTCTCTCTGAGGATGCAGTATGCTCTGAGTTACTCAACAGCTCTCCACCTGCATTCCTCCATCCCTTCATCCATCTATCCTACCATATATCTCTCCATCCCCACATCCCTCTCTCTGGGACGTGTCCTCATCAGTACCTCTCTGGAGGGTAACGAGCCTTGACATTTCCCATGAGCGTCTGGGGCTGCCATGGGGCTCAGCTTGACGGAGCTGCACGCGTCACAGGAGGAGGCCCCAGGAGAGACCAATCTTCTATGGAACAATTCACCTCTGCCATCATGAGGACTGTTTGCCTGTGTGCGCATGCATGACACAGAGACAGAGCCTGTTTTAAAAGACAGGTATATTTCACACATTATTAGGGACATTGCATCTTGGCTGCCCACAACATGACCATGGCAGCTGAACATTTTCACACGCAAGTGTAACGGACGTCACGCTGCCTGCTTAGCGAGTACCACTTCCTCCCGATTCGGCTCACACTGCAGGTCGAATTTTGGACCTCTGCCTTGCTAGCACGTGACCGCCCTCCCATAGCGTCTTACCAGTCTCGCCACGCGGAAACCAAGCTGTTTGTTCAGCGGCGCAAGTGGGGACAATTCAGGCTGACGAGTGAGTTTCACTCATCCCCATCTGCTACACACACACACACAATCCATGCAAAAGAGACACACACGAGCCCCCCTCTGTGTCCCTCTGGGCCATGTGGTGCACCTGTGTCTGTGTCTGTGAAGAACCGAGCTGTGCTGTCCCTTCCAGGAACACTGTGCTACAGCCAGAACCTAGGGCCCTCCAGGAGAATAGTAGGTCAAGGGGGAACAGTGTGGGCACATTCTCAGTCAATAAGCACTGCTCCACTCATGGAGGCTCTCGCCCGGCCCAGACCATTGACATTGGAAGACAGGAGCCATGGAGGGGGGATGACTGATAATAACCTGTTGTGTTGGTACCTACTACTAAGTACCTGTATTCAGAGCAGACCTACAGCAGAACAGAGCCTCTCCCAGTATGAGCCCTCAGACTGTGACAGTATGACTTCCCCCGATACGATCATCACACACCAAGAGCTGTTATATAAACCTTTCATGTCAACTCCCTTGCCTTATTAAAGAAAAGGTCTTCTATGTCCTACTAGTTTACTGTCTCAGTCATTACTACGGAGAGCAATTACTTTAAGTGTTACTTGATGCAGTAGTGTGTGGAGGGCCATTTCATGGCAAAAGCATGGTTCCTGTCTGGATTGATTTTTTATTTTAATCATTGTGGAACTATGAAATGGAAATGCCATGGTAATTAAATAACCATACTGTCTCTGAACGCTCTCTGCCCAGGGCCCCTAGATAGACTGCACACAGTGAGTGTGTAGTGGGAGTGTATGGGGGATTGTTTGAGCACTGGAACCTCATTTAAACCTCCACGCTCCAGGCAACAGCACATCCCGTATGTGTTTGTTTGTTTGTTTGTTTGTTTGTTTGTTTGTTTGTTCAGGGGGAAGTGAGTAAGAAGAGGTTTATCACTCCAGTTCCTACGGTGTTGTGTGTCAGAGCAGGACGTATGTGAATGTGTATGTGTGTGTATGTGTACGTGTGAGTGTATGTGTGTGTGTCTGTTTCTCTCTCACTCTGCGCATGCAGACCTAGATGTAAATCACAGGCGACATGTGCGGAGGGCAGCGCGTGTTGTATAATTGACATAGGAGAGCGCACATCACATCGGAAGGGTTGAAACGGCGTGGAGGTAAACGTCTGGATTAACACTCCTCTCCGCTCTCAGGAACCACAGCACTAAGGCCGTACCCCGCAGCGTGGCCTGCCCAGAATGTCACGAGCGGTAACCCTCATTCACTCTCTCTCTAGCTCTGTCTGTACTGATCTCTCTCTCTCTAGCTCTGTCTGTACTGATCTCTCTCTCTCTAGCTCTTTCTGTACTGATCTCTCTCTCTCTCTCTCTAGCTATGTCTGTACTGATCTCTCTAGCTCTGTCTGTACTGATCTCTCTAGCTCTGTCTGTACTGATCTCTCTAACTCTGTCTGTACCTCTACCTCTCTCTGTACCTCTACCTCTCTCTGTACCACTCTCTCTCTCTCTGTACCTCTCTCTCTCTCTCTCTCTGTACCGCTCTCTCTCTCTCTCTGTACCTCTCTCTCTCTCTGTACCTCTCTCTCTCTCTCTGTACTTCTCTCTCTCTCTGTACCTCTCTCTCTGTACCTCTCTCTCTCTCTGTACCTCTCTCTCTCTCTCTGTACCTCTCTCTCTCTCTCTGTACTCTCTCTCTCTCTGTACCTCTCTCTCTCTCTGTACCTCTCTCTCTCTCTGTACCTCTCTCTCTCTGTACCTATCTCTCTCTGTACCTCTCTCTCTCTGTACCTTTCTCTCTGTACCACTCTCTCTCTCTCTTGTGGTCCTTCTGTAGCTCAGTTGGTAGAGCATGGCGCTTGTAACGCCACGGTAGTGGGTTCGACTCCCGGGACCACCCATACGTAGAATGTATGCACACATGACTGTAAGTCGCTTTGGATAAAAGCGTCTGCTAAATGGCATATATGTACCTCTCTGTACCTCTCTCTCTCTCTGTACCTCTCTCTCTCTCTGTACCTCTCTCTCTCAAAAACTAAGGGCTAGATTCAAACACACTGACATCGACATAGCGTGGCGCCGGAGGTGGAACTACGTTTGAGCTGTCAAATCCACAAGCAGCGTTACATAATCGCGGACACCACCATTGGATGCAATGAAACTACACCAAACTATAATCCGACAAATCCCATGCAGCCGCATTAGAAGTTCAAACACTCGAATTAGACTGATAGACATAAATCCCCCTTCCAAATGAAAACATACATTAACCCTACATCAACAGCGGTAATAACGAAGGGAGTGGTTTGTGACACACAAGAGTAACCGCTATGCGGATTTCGGCCAAGGCTGGTTAACGCTGGTTAAACGCTCAGTCATTGAATCCATGCCGAACTCTCCACCTTACTTTTCTTGCTCTCCTCTAAAGAACACAAGAACTGACAAGCAATAAGCCCAATATGGACTATTTATTTTGCTTTTGATGTTTAACTAACGTCGACCTCACAGACTGTCCTTCGAGTGAATTCTTACTCGCAGTAAGCAAAAAAAGCCCAACGCCGGCACTCAGAGTTCTGCAGCCAATAAGACCAGGGGCAAGAAAACAGACCAAATCACGAGTCAGAGCACTCAGAGAAAGCCTGTGAACGACAGGCCATCCAGACAGAGCTGGGACACAGGAGCAAAATACATCAAATGTCAAACATGTTTCTAATAAAATGTCATAAACTTGATATAAATTGCAGTTACACTGTGTATCCAAACAAAACGCTGGCCTCTTGTTAGAATGCACCAGTGAAGAACAGAGCTGTGCTGTGTCTTCCAGGAGAATGGTGCTACAGTCAGAAGTGGGTATAATCTGTCACTCTTATGGAACTCCGGATGGGAACACAGAGATACTGACACGGAAGACTGGTTGTTTTGGGAGGATGACTGATAACCTGTTGTGTTGGTACCTACTACTAAGTATCTGCATTCAGAGCAGACCTACAGCAGAACAAGTCTCTCCCTGTATGAGACCTCAGACCGTGACAGTATGACTTCCCCCGATACGATCATTACACACCAAGAGCTGTTCTGTTAACTTTTCATGTCAACTTCCTTCCTTTGAAGAAAACATTTCCTGACAAAATCCTCACAGAATGGCATTAAAATGTAAAGCCTGTAATAATACACTATATATACACAAGTATGTGGTCACCCCTTCAAATGAGTTAATCTGGCTATTTCAGTCATTCCGACGTTGACAGGTGTATAAAATCGAGCACACAGCCATGTATTCTCCATAGACAAACATTGGCAGTAGAATGGCCCTACTGATTGGCTCAGTGACTATCAATGTGACACCGTCATAGGATGCCACCTTTCCAACAAGTCAGTTCGTCAAATTTCTCCCCTGCTAGAGCTGCCCTGGTCAACTGTAAGTGCTGTTATTGTGAAGTGGAAACGTCTAGGAGAAACAACGGCTCAGCAGTGAAGTGGTCACAAGCTCACAGAACGGGACCTCCGAGTACTGAAGCGCGTACCGCGTAAATATAGTCTGTCCTCGGTTGCAACACCCACTACCGAGTTCCAAACTGCCTCTGGAAGCAACGTCAGCACAAGAACTGTTCGTCGGGAGCGTCATGAAATGGGTTTCCATGGCTGAGCAGCCGCACACAGCTGGAGTGGTATTAAGCTTGTCTTCATTGGACTCTGTAGCAGCAGAGTGTGTTCTCTGGACTAAGTGAATCTTTATATCACAATCAATACATTGTCTCTGGTTAATAATTAATATTCATTCAACCTCTGAGATTTCAGGAGATTTATCATTTTGTTCACAATGTCATCATAATCATTTCAAAATGCTTCAACCTATTAACGACACTTGCTAATTGAAAAGATAACTTGGCAGAAAGATTGAAATGCCTTGATTGAAAAAAGATCGAGTAGGCTAGGGTCGGAATTGCGCAACTAACTAACTAACTAATGAATCATGCTTCACCATCTGGCAGTCCGACAGACGAATTTGAGTTTGGCGGATGCCAGAAGAACACTACCTGCCCGAATGAATAGTGCCAACTTTTTGGTGGAGGAGGATTATGGTCTGGGGCTGTTTTACTTTGTTTGGGCTTGGCCCCTTTAGTTCCAGTGAAGGGAAATCTTAACGCTACAGCATACAATGACATTCTCGACGATTCTGTGCTTTCAACTTTGTGGCAACAGTTTGGGGAAGTTCCTTTCCTGTTTCAGCATGACAATGCCCCCGTTCACAAAGCGAAGTCCATACAGAAATGGTTTGTCGAGATCGGTGTAGTAGAACTTGACTGGCCTGCACAGAGCCCTGACCTCAACCCCATCGAACAGCTTTGGTATGAATTGGAACACCGACTCCGAACCAATCCTGATCACCCAACATCATCAGTGCCCGACCTCACTAACGCTTTTGTGGCTGAATGGAAGCAAGTCCTCGCAGCAATGTTCCAACATCTAGTGGAAAGCCTTCCCAGAAGAGTGGATAGCGGCAAAGGGGGAAGCACCTCGATATTGACCCCCATGATTTAGTAACGAGATGTTCGACGAGCCGATGTCCACATACTTTTGGTCATGTAGTGTATGTTATCACTATTCTTTCGACTCGTTATTGTTATTCTATTGTGTTACTATTTCCTAACAAAAACAAAGTATAACTTTTTGGGGAAAGGGCTCGCAAGCATTTCACGGTAAATTCAAAATCTGTTGCAATAGGCGCAGGTGACAAATAAAATGTTATTTGATGTGATATGTAATACGCCAGAGGAAGCCTGGGAGGTAATACAGTACAGGCTCTTTTATATCCTATTAGTTTACTGTCTTGGTCATTACTATGGAGAACATGAGTCATCTTGAATTACTTTAAGTGTTACTTGATGCATTAGTGTATGGAGGGCCATTTTACGGCAAGAGCATGGTTTCAGTCTGTATCGATTAAAAAAAATGAAATAATTGTGGAGCTATGAAATGGATCATCATAATGAAATAACCATACCGTCTCTGAAAGCTCTCCGCCCAGAACCCCTTGATTGAGTGAGTGTGTATTGGGAGTGTATGCACTGTATGCACTGAAGCCCCATTTACACCTATTAAAACCCCCTCGAAACCCACACTGCAGGAAACAGCACATCTCGTTTGTTTATTATGTTGAGTTAATTATTTCCTTGTTTAGGGGGAAGTGAGTAAGAAGAGAGGTCTCACTGGGCACAAGACGTCAGTTTCAACGTCGACTTTTGATTTACATTTGGTTGTGTTGTCAACTAACGTGAATTTAAAGAAAAAAAGAAGAAAAAAGGTTGAAAGATAGGTTCAAAAAAAAGTTCAATTCCCTTATGTTGCTGACTTTTCAAATCGAATCGTTTTTTTTCACACGTTGATTCAAGGACATCGCATTTAATGTTTTAGTTGAAATTAAATTGAAACGACATTGATTCAAACAAATTTGACCCAGTAGGGTCTTTGTCTTGGCATGACTCCAGTTCCTACGGTGTGGTGTTGTAAGTGGGCATGTGCGCAGGGCCGAGGGAGGCGGCGTGGCCTGCGTGTGTGTTTTGTGCAATTGATATGGACGAGCAATGTACATGCAGGTCACATCCGAAGGGTTGAAACGGAGTGGAGGTAAATGTCTGGATTAACACTCTGCTATGATCTGCTCTCAGGACAGTACCCCCGTGATTGTACCACGCCGCGTAGCCTGCCCCGTCTGCCACTAGCAGTTACCCTCACTCTCTCTCTCTTTCGGAAAAACAAACTCTCTAAATAAAAAAACTCCACATCTGACCAACAAGCGGAGTATGAACAATCTATTTTGCTTTGGACAATGAATTAACGTCGACCTTCCATGCTCTGTCCTTCGAAGGATGAGGAGTGAATTCTTACTTACAATAACAAAAAAGCCCAACGCCGGCACTCAGAGTTCTGCAGCCAATAAGACCAGGGGCAAGAAAACAGACCAAATCATGAGTCAGAGCACTCAGAGAAAGCCTGTGAACGACAGGCCATCCAGACAGAGCTGAGACACAGGAGCAAAATACATCAAATGTCAAACATGTTTCTAATAAAATGTCATAAACTCTATATAAATTGCAGTTACACTGTGTATCCAAACAGGAACACTGGCATTTGTTAGAATCCGAATCACCTTTATTCACAAAACACATGTGGATGTACAGGAATTTGACTCTGTGAAATGTGAAATGGTTCTGCGGCAATAAACAGAATCTACAGAGAGACAGTAACTGGGTATGTGGACCGAATTTACACAATCCACGGACAGTGTACCCTATGAACACTGAGGCTAAAAACAACAGACTACACCATAAACACCATACGATACATTATAACGTAAGCATGTAAAGATATTTGAATAGAAAACTGTTTTACAGAATGATGGTCAATGGGGGAAATATATATGTCAGTTTGTGGCAGAGCACAGTGCAAATAGCAATGTGCAGTTCTAGGATACAAGTGCAGGGTGCAGTCTGTGGATGAATAATGTTGTGCAACACAGAACGGTAAGTCTATAATGTGTGACAACAATGCATGTGCAACCCAAACATCAAAACGTTCTAGAACACAAGAGTGCTATAGCTCCCCCCATCTGCTCTGTGTCTGTCTGTCTGTAGTGCTGCCACTGCAGAGGAGATGTGATGCGCGAGAGAGGCGTTTAATTAGCATGGTTGAGCAGGCAGCGCGCACACACACACACACACACACACACACACACACACACACACACACACACACACACACACACACACACACACACACACACACACACACACACACACACACACACACACACACACACACACACACACACACACACACACACACACACACACACACACTAGGCAACAGAGACAACAAACAGCTGGATGGATGTCTGGCTACAATACACTCCATCTCAGATCTGCACTACACACACACACCTCCCATGTTTATACCTTTGTTATTGTGACTCAAACCGCAAGCTTAGCCTCTCCTGTTTGTGCACAGATATACACATAAACATAAACAGATATATGCCAACATGTGCAAACCAGGCCAGCTCAGTCACAAACTGATTAGAAATCTCACTCAAGCTAACTTTGAAAAGTTCACTTACTTATTCTCTTCCTCACTCTCTCCGTCACTCCATTTCCTCACTCCACTATCTTTCTAAAATATAATTTGTTAATGATCTTTTTTGGCGAGGAGTCTTTGCTCATTAATTAGTGTGACACTGCAGGAGAGGAATCCTGCTAATTTAGCTGTTCTGGCCCAGGGACCCCTGTCCTTCTGTGTGGTAATTAAGCTGGTATTTTTTTGTGTGACTATGGCCTCCGGCATCACCACCTAAAGTCACCTCCAGAAACAACTTGACAGCCCCCCCCCACCCCTCACCCACAAGCCCAGGGACAGGACTGCTCAGTGGAGAACACACCAAGGCTCTGCTCTGGACAACCGAAGGCTAGCATCATTAAATGTTTGCTGTGGATCAATAGAGCAAAGTGATCGGAAAGCTCACTCCAAACTGAGTCTGTGATGAAGCCGCAATCGTCTATCTCTCTTTTCCCGGTTTGGTTTAGGGCTAAAACTAGAGCTATTGTTTTAGATGATTTGGTAAACAATGAGTGTAGCACCCTCTATCATAATATAGAGTTTTATGATCTCAAAGTTGTCACCTAACAGAGTATACACACTGAAGAAGGCACAGTGATGCTGAAACGTTGGGAGTTAATTTGTATAGTTTACAAAACAACGAAAACACATACAGCACAGTGCAGTCTGAAAGTATTCAGTTCCCTTGAATTTTTCCACATTTTGTTATGTTACAGTCTTATTCTCAAACGGATTAAATAAATTGTTTTCCTCATCAATCTACACACAATACCCAATAATGAAAAAGTGAAAACAAGTTTACTTTTTATTTATTTTTTAAACCGAAATGCGTTATTCACTAATTATTCAGACCTTTTGCTATGAGGCTTGAAATTGAGGCTCAGGTGCATCCTGATTCCATTGATTATCCTTGAGATGTTTCTACAACTTGATTGGAGTCCACCTGTGGTAAATGCAATGGATTGGACATGATTTGGAAAGGCACACACCTGTCTATATAATGTCCCACAGTTGACAGTGCATGTCAGAGCAAAAACCAAGCCATGAGGTCGAAGGAATTGTCCGTAGAGCTCCGAGACAGGATTGTTATTTGGAGATACTCCCCAAATGCAGATGTGCCACGCTTGTAGCGTCATACCCAAGAAGACTCGAGGCTGTAATCGCTGCCAAAGGTGCTTCAACAAGGTACTGAGTAAAGGGTCTGAATACTTATGTAAATGTGATATTTGCATAGCTACGGAAAAAAAACATTTGCAAACGTTAGGGTATTGTGGTAAGAAGAGTGGCGGGGGCGTATGCCTTATGGCTAACGAGACATGGTGTGATGAAGGAAACATACAGGAACTCAAATCCTTCTGTTCACCTGATTTAGAATTCCTCACAATCAAATGTAGACCGCATTATCTTCCAAGAGAATTCTCTTCGATTATAATCACAGCCGTATATATCCCCCCCAAAGCAGACACATCGATGGCTCTGAACAAACTTTATTTAACTCTTTGCAAACTGGAAACCATTTATCCGGAGGCTGCATTCATTGTAGCTGGGGATTTTAACAAAGCTAATCTGAAAACAAGACTCCCTAAATTTTATCAGCATATCGATTGCGCAACCAGGGGTGGTAAAACCTTGGATCATTGTTACTCTAACTTCCGCGACGCATATAAGGCCCTGCCCCGCCCCTCTTTCGGAAAAGCTGACCACGACTCCATTTTGCTGATCCCTGCCTACAGGCAGAAACTCAAACAAGAGGCTCCCACGCTGAGGTCTGTCCAACGCTGGTCAGACCAAGCTGACTCCACACTCCAAGACTGCTTCCATCACGTGGACTGGGACATGTTTCGTATTGCGTCAGATAAAATTATTGACGAATACGCTGATTCGGTGTGCGAGTTCATTAGAACGTGCGTCGAAGATGTCGTTCCCATAGCAACGATAAAAACATTCCCTAACCAGAAACCGTGGATTGATGGCAGCATTCGCGTGAAACTGAAAGCGCGAACCACTGCTTTTAATCAGGGCAAGGTGTCTGGCAACATGACCGAATACAAACAGTGCAGCTATTCCCTCCGCAAGGCTATTAAACAAGCTAAGCGTCAGTACAGAGACAAAGTGGAATCTCAATTCAATGGCTCAGACACAAGAGGCATGTGGCAGGGTCTACAGTCAATCACGGACTACAAGAAGAAACCCAGCCCAGTCACGGACCAGGATGTCTTGCTCCCAGGCAGACTAAATAACTTTTTGCCCGCTTTGAGGACAATACAGTGCCACTGACACGGCCTGCAACGAAAACATGCGGTCTCTCCTTCACTGCAGCCGAGGTGAGTAAGACATTTAAACGTGTTAACCCTCGCAAGGCTGCAGGCCCAGACGGCATCCCCAGCCGCGCCCTCAGAGCATGCGCAGACCAGCTGGCCGGTGTGTTTACGGACATATTCAATCAATCCCTATACCAGTCTGCTGTTCCCACATGCTTCAAGAGGGCCACCATTGTTCCTGTTCCCAAGAAAGCTAAGGTAACTGAGCTAAACGACTACCGCCCCGTAGCACTCACTTCCGTCATCATGAAGTGCTTTGAGAGACTAGTCAAGGACCATATCACCTCCACCCTACCTGACACCCTAGACCCACTCCAATTTGCTTACCGCCCAAATAGGTCCACAGACAATGCAATCTCAACCACACTGCACACTGCCCTAACCCACCTGGAGAAGAGGAATAACTATGTGAGAATGCTGTTCATCGACTACAGCTCGGCATTCAACACCATAGTACCCTCCAAGCTCGTCATCAAGCTCGAGACCCTGGGTCTCGACCCCGCCCTGTGCAACTGGGTACTGGACTTCCTGACGGGCCGCCCCCAGGTGGTGAGGGTAGGCAACAACATCTCCTCCCCGCTGATCCTCAACACGGGGGCCCCACAAGGGTGCGTTCTGAGCCCTCTCCTGTACTCCCTGTTCACCCACGACTGCGTGGCCACGCACGCCTCCAACTCAATCATCAAGTTTGCGGACGACACAACAGTGGTAGGCTTGATTACCAACAACGACGAGACGGCCTACAGGGAGGAGGTGAGGGCCCTCGGAGTGTGGTGTCAGGAAAATAACCTCACACTCAACGTCAACAAAACTAAGGAGATGATTGTGGACTTCAGGAAACAGCAGAGGGAACACCCCCCTATCCACATCGATGGAACAGTAGTGGAGAGGGTAGTAAGTTTTAAGTTCCTCGGCATACACATCACAGACAAACTGAATTGGTCCACTCACACTGACAGCGTCGTGAAGAAGGCGCAGCAGCGCCTCTTCAACCTCAGGAGGCTGAAGAAATTTGGCTTGTCACCAAAAGCACTCACAAACTTCTACAGATGCACAATCGAGAGCATCCTGGCGGGCTGTATCACCGCCTGGTACGGCAACTGCTCCGCCCTCAACTGTAAGGCTCTCCAGAGGGTAGTGAGGTCTGCACAACGCATCACCGGGGGCAAACTACCTGCCCTCCGGGACACCTACACCACCCGATGTTACAGGAAGGCCATAAAGATCATCAAGGACATCAACCACCCGAACCACTGCCTGTTCACCCCGCTATCATCCAGAAGGCGAGGTCAGTACAGGTGCATCAAAGCTGGGACCGAGAGACTGAAAAACAGCTTCTATCTCAAGGCCATCAGACTGTTAAACAGCCACCACTAACATTGAGTGGCTGCTGCCAACACACTGTCATTGACACTGACCCAACTCCAGCCACTTTAATAATGGGAATTGATGGGAAATTATGTAAATATATCACTAGCCACTTTAAACAATGCTACCTTATATAATGTTACTTACCCTACATTATTCATCTCATATGCATACGTATATACTGTACTCTACATCATCGACTGCATCCTTATGTAATACATGTATCACTAGCCACTTTAACTATGCCACTTTGTTTACTTTGTCTACATACTCATCTCATACTGTACTCGATACCATCTACTGTATGCTGCTCTGTACCATCACTCATTCATATATCCTTATGTACATATTCTTTATCCCCTTACACTGTGTATAAGACAGTAGTTTTGGAATTGTTAGTTAGATTACTTGTTGGTTATCACTGCATTGTCGGAACTAGAAGCACAAGCATTTCGCTACACTCGCATTAACATCTGCTAACCATGTGTATGTGACAAATAACATTTGATTTGATTTGATTTGTGGGTATTGTGTATAGATTGATGAGGGGAAAAATATATTTCATACATTTGAGAATAAGGCTGTAATGTAACAAAATGTTGAAAAAATCAAGGGGTCTGAATACTTTCCGAATGCTTGGTATGTTAATTCACCACAGGTACAGCTACAGCGTTTGTTGTCAGCGGGACTCAAACTTGAGCGTGAAGACACCAATGGATTTATATGCCATTTAGTCAGAGCAACATACAATCATGCGGGCATACTTATGGGTTGTTCCGGGAATCAAACCCGGACCTTACAAGCGCCATGCTCTAACCACTGAGCTGCAAAGGTATTTTAATCCATTGTTCTGTTTAATGAATCACCTTAATCCACTCAGTCACGACAACCAGATGACGTCATTTAACAAACAGTGCACTGACGCCCACTGAAGGGAAGCAATACCCAAAGGAAGGTGGTCGGTGCTCTGGCCTAGTAAGTGGTGATCTCAAAGGCTTGGCCTAAAACCAACAACACAATGATAACACCTCTGTTTGCTATGAGTTTAATAGGGGGTATAGCTCAGTGGAAGAGCAATTGACTGCAGGTCATTCCGAAGGATGAGTGATGTGTTTATAATATAGTGTTCTATCAGGCCCTGCAGTGTGATATGACAGCAGTAAAGACAGGAAAATCACAGGGTTACACATATTGGGACAATTGCTACTGTCGATGGCCACCAGATTGCCAGTTGATATCTAGTTAAACCGTCAATATGCGCTGAATTCAACCGCACAGTTGATCTCAATAGCATTGTTGTAGTACTCGAGACAGTTCCCAGTCTTGAGTCTGGTCTCGAGTCCACATATTGAGTGTCTTGGTGTCAGACACATTTCTATTTGGTCTTGACTAGGTCTTGGACTGTGGGGACTCTGTAAAGTATATCCACAAACCTTGTCAGAATTTACTTGACTTGCTGGTAGGGAAGAGCGGGAGAAATTGTTGGAAAGTTGCCACTCACTATTAGTAAGTGGAGACAGGGGGACTTTTAAGTATTTAGGTCTATTATAGACATGTTTGCACAGTGGCGAACCTATTGGACCGAGGCCTTCAGTGTGTGACAGGCTCGCGGTGCTGAAAGGACAGCAACCAGTGGTTTAGTGGAGGCTACACTTTGTATATGGATATGGGCATGTGAACGCACACACACAACTCTTAGCATGGTTACTTGCCTACTGCACAGGCCCTATACCCGCTTTGTTTTTCAGTGGGCATTGTCTATACACACTTAATCCCTTCTGTTGCGTATCAAAGTGGAGGTGTATGACTCACTAATTAAGTATAGAGAAATCCCGCACAAAGCAACTGAAACAATCGCAAGGCGTATGAAATAGATTCACACACGAGCAGCACACAAAGCCTAGTTTCAGAGGAGTATCATCTGCAGGCAGCGTGCACTGCTCAACTGGTTGTTCCATGGAGCAGCTCACAGAAGAATGACATCGGTAGCGAGCAGGTAGAAAAGACGTTTGAACTTTTGATATCGGCCAGAAAACTGGCATGAAAACCAGGTATGACAAAAGTTTGACCCTCAGTCTTTGTTAGTAGACGATTTGAAACGTGCAAATCAGTCACCAAAAAACCTTCCCAATTAAATGTTGACTGCAATGAAGGCCAACCTGACAGAATGGTATAATGCTGATTTGCTTCGATAGAGAGGGCATTTGTTTTTTTTTATGTAACTGTGTTACTTATAGGTCATGCAGTAAGTGCTTTTTATTTGGGTAGAGCTGTTAATGGCCATTCTACAACAAGCATTCTGTGGAGCTGTTCTAAACATGGTTTATCTCCTTGCTTCACATTAAAGTTACCTTAAATGGAAGCATATATTTTATGCTGGAAGAATAAGTGCTTCTCTTTAAGGTTAACCTAACTGTGTTTTACCACTAGACTCTGCTCTCGAGATCAAGAAAGCAAACATAAACTGCTTTCATGTGTTGTGTTCTTTGTTTCTATGTAATCACACACAACTTTTTCTCATCAACGATCAGCTGACAATGTGGAAGACGCCTCATCAAGCTCAAGCACCTCAGTCATAAGCTGCCTACTCACATTAGCATGAAGACAAATAGTTATTTCACAATAGGTGTGGAAGGGGCTTGGCCGTGAACTGCACAGCTATCAGTTTGTGTCCCCGAATATTTAAAATGAGCACGTCCCAGGGTAGAAACTCACTTTAATGAGACTCCTTGGAGGACTACCACCTACACGAATGGGCTCCAGACAAGATGGAAGTCATGGAGTTAGCAGGAAGTCGTCTTTACCAGAGCTCTACGACTGTGGCCTTTTCTCTACCAAAACAGTAAGTAGTCCTTACCAGAGATGTCCAACGCTGGCCTTTTCCCTACCGAACCTGTCACAATTGGTACCCTAACAATAGCATTGTTGTCTATATAATGCAGTAAGTGCTACTTGTTGGTGTAGTTTGACGTGACTTATGCAACAAAAAATCACCGGATAGTCAGTGTTATCCTCTTTTGCCAATAGAAAGATTAATTCAAAGAAAAGTATTATTTGAGGCCATAGCTCATAAGTGCTTCTCTTTGGGGTAGTCTTAACTCTGTTACTTATAGGTAATTTCCATAGCTCTCAACTTTCCAGAACATGCTGAATTCTACTTCAACTTGAGCACCTTTCTTTTATCAAGCCACAGAAAGTGCTATTAAGTTGAGGTCTGATTTTGCATTGAATTACAGCAACCACTTTTTAACGAGTCTCTACATCTACCTACATATCACAACAGAAACCCCAACAAAAGCATTGACTGGTTTGGTCTGCAGTAAGTGCTTTTATTGGGGTATCTGTTCATGGCCATTTGAAAACAAGCATTCTGTGGTGCTTTTCGGAACATGGTTTTTCTCCCAGTTTCACATTAAAGTTACCTTAAATGGAAGCATACATTTTTTGCTGGAAGAATAAGTGCTTCTCTTTGGGGTAGCCATAACTGTGTTTTGCCACTAGGCTCTGCTCTTGAGTACCAAGAAAGACCACAAACTTATTTTATGTGTTATGTGCTGTTTCTAGCTAATCATGCACCCTTTTTTCATACAGAATGAATAGATTCTCTTTTGAATTACAGAAACAACTTTTTATTGAGTCTCTTCATGTCACAACAGCAACCCTAACAAAAGCATTGACTGGTTTCGCCTGCAGTAAGTGCTTTTTATTTGGGTAGATGTTAATGGCCATTCTACAACAAGCATTCTGTGGAGCTGTTCTAAACATGGTTTATCTCCTTGCTTCACATTAAAGTTACCTTAAATGGAAGCATATATTTTATGCTGGAAGAATAAGTGCTTCGCTTTAAGGTTAACCTAACTGTGTTTTACCACTAGACTCTGCTCTCGAGTATCAAGAAAGCAAACATAAACTGCTTTCATGTGTTGTGTTCTTTGTTTCTATGTAATCACACACAACTTTTTCTCATCAACGATCAGCTGACAATGTGGAAGACGCCTCATCAAGCTCAAGCACCTCAGTCATAAGCTGCCTACTCACATTAGCATGAAGACAAATAGTTATTTCACAATAGGTGTGGAAGGGGCTTGGCCGTGAACTGCACAGCTATCAGTTTGTGTCCCCGAATATTTAAAATGAGCACGTCCCAGGGTAGAAACTCACTTTAATGAGACTCCTTGGAGGACTACCACCTACACGAATGGGCTCCAGACAAGATGGAAGTCATGGAGTTAGCAGGAAGTCGTCTTTACCAGAGCTCTACGACTGTGGCCTTTTCTCTACCAAAACAGTAAGTAGTCCTTACCAGAGATGTCCAACGCTGGCCTTTTCCCTACCGAACCTGTCACAATTGGTACCCTAACAATAGCATTGACTTGTCTATATAATGCAGTAAGTGCTACTTGTTGGTGTAGTTTGACGTGACTTCAACAAAAAATCACCGGATAGTCAGTGTTATCCTCTTTTGCCAATAGAAAGATTAATTCAAAGAAAAGTATTATTTGAGGCCATAGCTCATAAGTGCTTCTCTTTGGGGTAGTCTTAACTCTGTTACTTATAGGTAATTTCCATAGCTCTCAACTTTCCAGAACATGCTGAATTCTACTTCAACTTGAGCACCTTTCTTTTATCAAGCCACAGAAAGTGCTACTAAGTTGAGGTCTGATTTTGCATTGAATTACAGCAACCACTTTTTAACGAGTCTCTACATCTACCTACATATCACAACAGAAACCCCAACAAAAGCATTGACTGGTTTGGTCTGCAGTAAGTGCTTTTTATTGGGGTATCTGTTCATGGCCATTTGAAAACAAGCATTCTGTGGTGCTTTTCGGAACATGGTTTTTCTCCCAGTTTCACATTAAAGTTACCTTAAATGGAAGCATACATTTTTTGCTGGAAGAATAAGTGCTTCTCTTTGGGGTAGCCATAACTGTGTTTTGCCACTAGGCTCTGCTCTTGAGTACCAAGAAAGACCACAAACTTATTTTATGTGTTATGTGCTGTTTCTAGCTAATCATGCACCCTTTTTTCATACAGAATGAATAGATTCTCTTTTGAATTACAGCAACAACTTTTTATTGAGTCTCTTCATGTCACAACAGCAACCCTAACAAAAGCATTGACTGGTTTCGCCTGCAGTAAGTGCTTTTTATTTGGGTAGATGTTAATGGCCATTCTACAACAAGCATTCTGTGGAGCTGTTCTAAACATGGTTTATCTCCTTGCTTCACATTAAAGTTACCTTAAATGGAAGCATATATTTTATGCTGGAAGAATAAGTGCTTCTCTTTAAGGTTAACCTAACTGTGTTTTACCACTAGACTCTGCTCTCGAGTATCAAGAAAGCAAACATAAACTGCTTTCATGTGTTGTGTTCTTTGTTTCTATGTAATCACACACAACTTTTTCTCATCAACGATCAGCTGACAATGTGGAAGACGCCTCATCAAGCTCAAGCACCTCAGTCATAAGCTGCCTACTCACATTAGCATGAAGACAAATAGTTATTTCACAATAGGTGTGGAAGGGGCTTGGCCGTGAACTGCACAGCTATCAGTTTGTGTCCCCGAATATTTAAAATGAGCACGTCCCAGGGTAGAAACTCACTTTAATGAGACTCCTTGGAGGACTACCACCTACACGAATGGGCTCCAGACAAGATGGAAGTCATGGAGTTAGCAGGAAGTCGTCTTTACCAGAGCTCTACGACTGTGGCCTTTTCTCTACCAAAACAGTAAGTAGTCCTTACCAGAGATGTCCAACGCTGGCCTTTTCCCTACCGAACCTGTCACAATTGGTACCCTAACAATAGCATTGACTTGTCTATATAATGCAGTAAGTGCTACTTGTTGGTGTAGTTTGACGTGACTTATGCAACAAAAAATCACCGGATAGTCAGTGTTATCCTCTTTTGCCAATAGAAAGATTAATTCAAAGAAAAGTATTATTTGAGGCCATAGCTCATAAGTGCTTCTCTTTGGGGTAGTCTTAACTCTGTTACTTATAGGTAATTTCCATAGCTCTCAACTTTCCAGAACATGCTGAATTCTACTTCAACTTGAGCACCTTTCTTTTATCAAGCCACAGAAAGTGCTATTAAGTTGAGGTCTGATTTTGCATTGAATTACAGCAACCACTTTTTAACGAGTCTCTACATCTACCTACATATCACAACAGAAACCCCAACAAAAGCATTGACTGGTTTGGTCTGCAGTAAGTGCTTTTATTGGGGTATCTGTTCATGGCCATTTGAAAACAAGCATTCTGTGGTGCTTTTCGGAACATGGTTTTTCTCCCAGTTTCACATTAAAGTTACCTTAAATGGAAGCATACATTTTTTGCTGGAAGAATAAGTGCTTCTCTTTGGGGTAGCCATAACTGTGTTTTGCCACTAGGCTCTGCTCTTGAGTACCAAGAAAGACCACAAACTTATTTTATGTGTTATGTGCTGTTTCTAGCTAATCATGCACCCTTTTTTCATACAGAATGAATAGATTCTCTTTTGAATTACAGCAACAACTTTTTATTGAGTCTTTACATGTCACAACAGCAACCCTAACAAAAGCATTGACTGGTTTTGCCTGCAGTAAGTGCTTTTTATTTGGGTAGATGTTAATGGCCATTCTACAACAAGCATTCTGTGGAGCTGTTCTAAACATGGTTTATCTCCTTGCTTCACATTAAAGTTACCTTAAATGGAAGCATATATTTTATGCTGGAAGAATAAGTGCTTCTCTTTAAGGTTAACCTAACTGTGTTTTACCACTAGACTCTGCTCTCGAGTATCAAGAA
Source organism: Oncorhynchus keta (assembly GCF_023373465.1). Classification (NCBI taxonomy): domain Eukaryota; kingdom Metazoa; phylum Chordata; class Actinopteri; order Salmoniformes; family Salmonidae; genus Oncorhynchus; species Oncorhynchus keta. The sequence goes on from NC_068452.1 coordinate 19,467,767, forward strand.
AGCAAACATAAACTGCTTTCATGTGTTGTGTTCTTTGTTTCTATGTAATCACACACAACTTTTTCTCATCAACGATCAGCTGACAATGTGGAAGACGCCTCATCAAGCTCAAGCACCTCAGTCATAAGCTGCCTACTCACATTAGCATGAAGACAAATAGTTATTTCACAATAGGTGTGGAAGGGGCTTGGCCGTGAACTGCACAGCTATCAGTTTGTGTCCCCGAATATTTAAAATGAGCACGTCCCAGGGTAGAAACTCACTTTAATGAGACTCCTTGGAGGACTACCACCTACACGAATGGGCTCCAGACAAGATGGAAGTCATGGAGTTAGCAGGAAGTCGTCTTTACCAGAGCTCTACGACTGTGGCCTTTTCTCTACCAAAACAGTAAGTAGTCCTTACCAGAGATGTCCAACGCTGGCCTTTTCCCTACCGAACCTGTCACAATTGGTACCCTAACAATAGCATTGACTTGTCTATATAATGCAGTAAGTGCTACTTGTTGGTGTAGTTTGACGTGACTTATGCAACAAAAAATCACCGGATAGTCAGTGTTATCCTCTTTTGCCAATAGAAAGATTAATTCAAAGAAAAGTATTATTTGAGGCCATAGCTAGTGTTTCTCTTTGTTTCACATTAAAGTTACCTTTACATTTTTGCTGGAAGAATAAGTGCTTCTCTAGCCATAACTGTGTTTTTAAATACCAAGCATAGCTCTCAACTTTCCAGAACATGCTGAATTCTACTTCAACTTGAGCACTTTCTTTAAATTTTCAAGTCTCTACAGAAAAATTACAATTCATGCACCCTTTTTCAATTGAACCTAACAAAAGTACAATTTGAGGCTACAACAAGCATAGCATTGACTTGTTACCTTAAATCATATATTTTATGCTATAAGTGCTTGCAGTAAGTCTAGACTTGTTGGCAAACATAAACTGTAGTCATCAGTCTATGCACCTCACAAAAATCACACGGATAGTCAGTGTTATCCTCTTTTGCCAATTCAAAGCTCCAAAAGATGGAATTATTTGAGAACAGTAAGTGCCAGAGATGTCCAACTGGCCTTTTTTGTCACAATTGGTACCCTAACAATAGCATTGACTTGTCTATATAATCTACTTGTTGGTGTAGTTTTGACTTATGCAACAAAAAATCACCGGATAGTCAGTGTTATCCTCTTTTGCCAATAGAAAGATTAATTCAAAGAAAAGTATTATTTGAGGCCATAGCTCATAAGTGCTTCTCTTTGGGGTAGTCTTAACTCTGTTACTTATAGGTAATTTCTCAACTTTCCAGAACATGCTGAATTCTACTTCAACTTGAGCACCTTTCTTTTATCAAGCCACAGAAAGTGCTACTAAGTTGAGGTCTGATTTTGCATTGAATTACAGCAACCACTTTTTAACGAGTCTCTACATCTACCTACATATCACAACAGAAACCCCAACAAAAGCATTGACTGGTTTGGTCTGCAGTAAGTGCTTTTTATTGGGGTATCTGTTCATGGCCATTTGAAAACAAGCATTCTGTGGTGCTTTTCGGAACATGGTTTTTCTCCCAGTTTCACATTAAAGTTACCTTAAATGGAAGCATACATTTTTTGCTGGAAGAATAAGTGCTTCTCTTTGGGGTAGCCATAACTGTGTTTTGCCACTAGGCTCTGCTCTTGAGTACCAAGAAAGACCACAAACTTATTTTATGTGTTATGTGCTGTTTCTAGCTAATCATGCACCCTTTTTTCATACAGAATGAATAGATTCTCTTTTGAATTACAGCAACAACTTTTTATTGAGTCTCTTCATGTCACAACAGCAACCCTAACAAAAGCATTGACTGGTTTCGCCTGCAGTAAGTGCTTTTTATTTGGGTAGCTGTTTATGGCCATTCTACAACAAGCATTCTGTGGAGCTGTTCTAAACATGGTTTATCTCCTTGCTTCACATTAAAGTTACCTTAAATGGAAGCATATATTTTATGCTGGAAGAATAAGTGCTTCTCTTTAAGGTTAACCTAACTGTGTTTTACCACTAGACTCTGCTCTCGAGTATCAAGAAAGCAAACATAAACTGCTTTCATGTGTTGTGTTCTTTGTTTCTATGTAATCACACACAACTTTTTCTCATCAACGATCAGCTGACAATGTGGAAGACGCCTCATCAAGCTCAAGCACCTCAGTCATAAGCTGCCTACTCACATTAGCATGAAGACAAATAGTTATTTCACAATAGGTGTGGAAGGGGCTTGGCCGTGAACTGCACAGCTATCAGTTTGTGTCCCCGAATATTTAAAATGAGCACGTCCCAGGGTAGAAACTCACTTTAATGAGACTCCTTGGAGGACTACCACCTACACGAATGGGCTCCAGACAAGATGGAAGTCATGGAGTTAGCAGGAAGTCGTCTTTACCAGAGCTCTACGACTGTGGCCTTTTCTCTACCAAAACAGTAAGTAGTCCTTACCAGAGATGTCCAACGCTGGCCTTTTCCCTACCGAACCTGTCACAATTGGTACCCTAACAATAGCATTGACTTGTCTATATAATGCAGTAAGTGCTACTTGTTGGTGTAGTTTGACGTGACTTATGCAACAAAAAATCACCGGATAGTCAGTGTTATCCTCTTTTGCCAATAGAAAGATTAATTCAAAGAAAAGTATTATTTGAGGCCATAGCTCATAAGTGCTTCTCTTTGGGGTAGTCTTAACTCTGTTACTTATAGGTAATTTCCATAGCTCTCAACTTTCCAGAACATGCTGAATTCTACTTCAACTTGAGCACCTTTCTTTTATCAAGCCACAGAAAGTGCTATTAAGTTGAGGTCTGATTTTGCATTGAATTACAGCAACCACTTTTTAACGAGTCTCTACATCTACCTACATATCACAACAGAAACCCCAACAAAAGCATTGACTGGTTTGGTCTGCAGTAAGTGCTTTATATTGGGGTATCTGTTCATGGCCATTTGAAAACAAGCATTCTGTGGTGCTTTTCGGAACATGGTTTTTCTCCCAGTTTCACATTAAAGCTACCTTAAATGGAAGCATACATTTTTTTGCTGGAAGAATAAGTGCTTCTCTTTGGGGTAGCCATAACTGTGTTTTGCCACTAGGCTCTGCTCTTGAGTACCAAGAAAGACCACAAACTTATTTTATGTGTTATGTGCTGTTTCTAGCTAATCATGCACCCTTTTTCATACAGAATGAATAGATTCTCTTTTGAATTACAGCAACAACTTTTTATTGAGTCTCTTCATGTCACAACAGCAACCCTAACAAAAGCATTGACTGGTTTCGCCTGCAGTAAGTGCTTTTTATTTGGGTAGCTGTTTATGGCCATTCTACAACAAGCATTCTGTGGAGCTGTTCTAAACATGGTTTATCTCCTTGCTTCACATTAAAGTTACCTTAAATGGAAGCATGTATTTTATGCTGGAAGAATAAGTGCTTCGCTTTAAGGTTAACCTAACTGTGTTTTACCACTAGACTCTGCTCTCGAGTATCAAGAAAGCAAACATAAACTGCTTTCATGTGTTGTGTTCTTTGTTTCTATGTAATCACACACAACTTTTTCTCATCAACGATCAGCTGACAATGTGGAAGACGCCTCATCAAGCTCAAGCACCTCAGTCATAAGCTGCCTACTCACATTAGCATGAAGACAAATAGTTATTTCACAATAGGTGTGGAAGGGGCTTGGCCGTGAACTGCACAGCTATCAGTTTGTGTCCCCGAATATTTAAAATGAGCACGTCCCAGGGTAGAAACTCACTTTAATGAGACTCCTTGGAGGACTACCACCTACACGAATGGGCTCCAGACAAGATGGAAGTCATGGAGTTAGCAGGAAGTCGTCTTTACCAGAGCTCTACGACTGTGGCCTTTTCTCTACCAAAACAGTAAGTAGTCCTTACCAGAGATGTCCAACGCTGGCCTTTTCCCTACCGAACCTGTCACAATTGGTACCCTAACAATAGCATTGACTTGTCTATATAATGCAGTAAGTGCTACTTGTTGGTGTAGTTTGACGTGACTTATGCAACAAAAAATCACCGGATAGTCAGTGTTATCCTCTTTTGCCAATAGAAAGATTAATTCAAAGAAAAGTATTATTTGAGGCCATAGCTCATAAGTGCTTCTCTTTGGGGTAGTCTTAACTCTGTTACTTATAGGTAATTTCCATAGCTCTCAACTTTCCAGAACATGCTGAATTTTCAACTTGAGCACTTTTATCAAGCCACAGAAAGTTCAGTTGAGGTCTGATTTTGAGCACCTTTTTTCTTTTATCAAGCCACAGAAAGTGCTATTAAGTTGAGGTCTGATTTTCCCACTAGGCTCTGCTCTTGAGTACCAATGATTGAATTACAGCAACCACTTTTTAACGAGTCTCTACATCTACCTACATATCACAACAGAAACCCCAACAAAAGCATTGACTGGTTTGGTCTGCAGTAAGTGCTTTTATTGGGGTATCTGTTCATGGCCATTTGAAAACAAGCATTCTGTGGTGCTTTTCGGAACATGGTTTTTCTCCCAGTTTCACATTAAAGTTACCTTAAATGGAAGCATACATTTTTTGCTGGAAGAATAAGTGCTTCTCTTTTGGGTAGCCATAACTGTGTTTTGCCACTAGGCTCTGCTCTTGAGTACCAAGAAAGACCACAAACTTATTTTATGTGTTATGTGCTGTTTCTAGCTAATCATGCACCCTTTTTCATACAGAATGAATAGATTCTCTTTTGAATTACAGCAACAACTTTTATTGAGTCTTTACATGTCACAACAGCAACCCTAACAAAAGCATTGACTGGTTTTGCCTGCAGTAAGTGCTTTTTATTTGGGTAGATGTTAATGGCCATTCTACAACAAGCATTCTGTGGAGCTGTTCTAAACATGGTTTATCTCCTTGCTTCACATTAACGTTACCTTAAATGGAAGCATATATTTTATGCTGGAAGAATAAGTGCTTCTCTTTAAGGTTAACCTAACTGTGTTTTACCACTAGACTCTGCTCTCGAGTATCAAGAAAGCAAACATAAACTGCTTTCATGTGTTGTGTTCTTTGTTTCTATGTAATCACACACAACTTTTTCTCATCAACGATCAGCTGACAATGTGGAAGACGCCTCATCAAGCTCAAGCACCTCAGTCATAAGCTGCCTACTCACATTAGCATGAAGACAAATAGTTATTTCACAATAGGTGTGGAAGGGGCTTGGCCGTGAACTGCACAGCTATCAGTTTGTGTCCCCGAATATTTAAAATGAGCACGTCCCAGGGTAGAAACTCACTTTAATGAGACTCCTTGGAGGACTACCACCTACACGAATGGGCTCCAGACAAGATGGAAGTCATGGAGTTAGCAGGAAGTCGTCTTTACCAGAGCTCTACGACTGTGGCCTTTTCTCTACCAAAACAGTAAGTAGTCCTTACCAGAGATGTCCAACGCTGGCCTTTTCCCTACCGAACCTGTCACAATTGGTACCCTAACAATAGCATTGACTTGTCTATATAATGCAGTAAGTGCTACTTGTTGGTGTAGTTTGACGTGACTTATGCAAAAAAATCACCGGATAGTCAGTGTTATCCTTTTGCCAATAGAAAGATTAATTCAAAGAAAAGTATTATTTGAGGCCATAGCTCAGTGTTTCTCTTTGGGGTAGTCTTAACTCTGTTACTTATAGGTAATTTTAGCTCTCAACTTTCCAGAACATGCTGTTTGAGCACCTTTCTTTTATCAAGCCACAGAAAGTGCTATTAAGTTGAGGTCTGATTTTGCATTGAATTACAGCAACCACTTTTTAACAGTCTCTACATCTTTGAAACCCCAAGAAAAAGCATTGACTGGTTTGGTCTGCAGTAAGTGCTTTTATTGGGGTATCTGTTCATGGCCATTTGAAAACAAGCATTCTGTGGTGCTTTTGAACATGGTTTTTCTCCCAGTTTCACATTAAAGTTACCTTAAATGGAAGCATACATTTTTTTGCTGGAAGAATAAGTGCTTCTCTTTGGGGTAGCCATAACTGTGTTTTGCCACTAGGCTCTGCTCTTGAGTACCAAGAAGACCACAAACTTATTTTATGTGTTATGTGCTGTTTCTAGCTAATCATGCACCCTTTTTTCATACAGAATGAATAGATTCTCTTTTGAATTACAGCAACAACTTTTTATTGAGTCTCTTCATGTCACAACAGCAACCCTAACAAAAGCATTGACTGGTTTCGCCTGCAGTAAGTGCTTTTTATTTGGGTAGCTGTTTATGGCCATTCTACAACAAGCATTCTGTGGAGCTGTTCTAAACATGGTTTATCTCCTTGCTTCACATTAAAGTTACCTTAAATGGAAGCATATATTTTATGCTGGAAGAATAAGTGCTTCTCTTTAAGGTTAACCTAACTGTGTTTTACCACTAGACTCTGCTCTCGAGTATCAAGAAAGCAAACATAAACTGCTTTCATGTGTTGTGTTCTTTGTTTCTATGTAATCACACACAACTTTTTCTCATCAACGATCAGCTGACAATGTGGAAGACGCCTCATCAAGCTCAAGCACCTCAGTCATAAGCTGCCTACTCACATTAGCATGAAGACAAATAGTTATTTCACAATAGGTGTGGAAGGGGCTTGGCCGTGAACTGCACAGCTATCAGTTTGTGTCCCCGAATATTTAAAATGAGCACGTCCCAGGGTAGAAACTCACTTTAATGAGACTCCTTGGAGGACTACCACCTACACGAATGGGCTCCAGACAAGATGGAAGTCATGGAGTTAGCAGGAAGTCGTCTTTACCAGAGCTCTACGACTGTGGCCTTTTCTCTACCAAAACAGTAAGTAGTCCTTACCAGAGATGTCCAACGCTGGCCTTTTCCCTACCGAACCTGTCACAATTGGTACCCTAACAATAGCATTGACTTGTCTATATAATGCAGTAAGTGCTACTTGTTGGTGTAGTTTGACGTGACTTATGCAACAAAAAATCACCGGATAGTCAGTGTTATCCTCTTTTGCCAATAGAAAGATTAATTCAAAGAAAAGTATTATTTGAGGCCATAGCTCATAAGTGCTTCTCTTTGGGGTAGTCTTAACTCTGTTACTTATAGGTAATTTCCATAGCTCTCAACTTTCCAGAACATGCTGAATTCTACTTCAACTTGAGCACCTTTCTTTTATCAAGCCACAGAAAGTGCTATTAAGTTGAGGTCTGATTTTGCATTGAATTACAGCAACCACTTTTTAACGAGTCTCTACATCTACCTACATATCACAACAGAAACCCCAACAAAAGCATTGACTGGTTTGGTCTGCAGTAAGTGCTTTTTATTGGGGTATCTGTTCATGGCCATTTGAAAACAAGCATTCTGTGGTGCTTTTCGGAACATGGTTTTTCTCCCAGTTTCACATTAAAGTTACCTTAAATGGAAGCATACATTTTTTGCTGGAAGAATAAGTGCTTCTCTTTGGGGTAGCCATAACTGTGTTTTGCCACTAGGCTCTGATCTTGAGTACCAAGAAAGACCACAAACTTATTTTATGTGTTATGTGCTGTTTCTAGCTAATCATGCACCCTTTTTTCATACAGAATAAATAGATTCTCTTTTGAATTACAGCAACAACTTTTTATTGAGTCTTTACATGTCACAACAGCAACCCTAACAAAAGCATTGACTGGTTTTGCCTGCAGTAAGTGCTTTTTATTTGGGTAGATGTTAATGGCCATTCTACAACAAGCATTCTGTGGAGCTGTTCTAAACATGGTTTATCTCCTTGCTTCACATTAAAGTTACCTTAAATGGAAGCATATATTTTATGCTGGAAGAATAAGTGCTTCTCTTTAAGGTTAACCTAACTGTGTTTTACCACTAGACTCTGCTCTCGAGTATCAAGAAAGCAAACATAAACTGCTTTCATGTGTTGTGTTCTTTGTTTCTATGTAATCACACACAACTTTTTCTCATCAACGATCAGCTGACAATGTGGAAGACGCCTCATCAAGCTCAAGCACCTCAGTCATAAGCTGCCTACTCACATTAGCATGAAGACAAATAGTTATTTCACAATAGGTGTGGAAGGGGCTTGGCCGTGAACTGCACAGCTATCAGTTTGTGTCCCCGAATATTTAAAATGAGCACGTCCCAGGGTAGAAACTCACTTTAATGAGACTCCTTGGAGGACTACCACCTACACGAATGGGCTCCAGACAAGATGGAAGTCATGGAGTTAGCAGGAAGTCGTCTTTACCAGAGCTCTACGACTGTGGCCTTTTCTCTACCAAAACAGTAAGTAGTCCTTACCAGAGATGTCCAACGCTGGCCTTTTCCCTACCGAACCTGTCACAATTGGTACCCTAACAATAGCATTGACTTGTCTATATAATGCAGTAAGTGCTACTTGTTGGTGTAGTTTGACGTGACTTATGCAACAAAAAATCACCGGATAGTCAGTGTTATCCTCTTTTGCCAATAGAAAGATTAATTCAAAGAAAAGTATTATTTGAGGCCATAGCTCATAAGTGCTTCTCTTTGGGGTAGTCTTAACTCTGTTACTTATAGGTAATTTCCATAGCTCTCAACTTTCCAGAACATGCTGAATTCTACTTCAACTTGAGCACCTTTCTTTTATCAAGCCACAGAAAGTGCTATTAAGTTGAGGTCTGATTTTGCATTGAATTACAGCAACCACTTTTTAACGAGTCTCTACATCTACCTACATATCACAACAGAAACCCCAACAAAAGCATTGACTGGTTTGGTCTGCAGTAAGTGCTTTTTATTGGGGCATCTGTTCATGGCCATTTGAAAACAAGCATTCTGTGGTGCTTTTCGGAACATGGTTTTTCTCCCAGTTTCACATTAAAGTTACCTTAAATGGAAGCATACATTTTTTTGCTGGAAGAATAAGTGCTTCTCTTTGGGGTAGCCATAACTGTGTTTTGCCACTAGGCTCTGCTCTTGAGTACCAAGAAAGACCACAAACTTATTTTATGTGTTATGTGCTGTTTCTAGCTAATCATGCACCCTTTTTTATACAGAATGAATAGATTCTCTTTTGAATTACAGCAACAACTTTTATTGAGTCTTTACATGTCACAACAGCAACCCTAACAAAAGCATTGACTGGTTTTGCCTGCAGTAAGTGCTTTTTATTTCGGTAGATGTTAATGGCCATTCTACAACAAGCATTCTGTGGAGCTGTTCTAAACATGGTTTATCTCCTTGCTTCACATTAAAGTTACCTTAAATGGAAGCATATATTTTATGCTGGAAGAATAAGTGCTTCTCTTTAAGGTTAACCTAACTGTGTTTTACCACTAGACTCTGCTCTCGAGTATCAAGAAAGCAAACATAAACTGCTTTCATGTGTTGTGTTCTTTGTTTCTATGTAATCACACACAACTTTTTCTCATCAACGATCAGCTGACAATGTGGAAGACGCCTCATCAAGCTCAAGCACCTCAGTCATAAGCTGCCTACTCACATTAGCATGAAGACAAATAGTTATTTCACAATAGGTGTGGAAGGGGCTTGGCCGTGAACTGCACAGCTATCAGTTTGTGTCCCCGAATATTTAAAATGAGCACGTCCCAGGGTAGAAACTCACTTTAATGAGACTCCTTGGAGGACTACCACCTACACGAATGGGCTCCAGACAAGATGGAAGTCATGGAGTTAGCAGGAAGTCGTCTTTACCAGAGCTCTACGACTGTGGCCTTTTCTCTACCAAAACAGTAAGTAGTCCTTACCAGAGATGTCCAACGCTGGCCTTTTCCCTACCGAACCTGTCACAATTGGTACCCTAACAATAGCATTGACTTGTCTATATAATGCAGTAAGTGCTACTTGTTGGTGTAGTTTGACGTGACTTATGCAACAAAAATCACCGGATAGTCAGTGTTATCCTCTTTTGCCAATAGAAAGATTAATTCAAAGAAAAGTATTATTTGAGGCCATAGCTCATAAGTGCTTCTCTTTGGGGTAGTCTTAACTCTGTTACTTATAGGTAATTTCCATAGCTCTCAACTTTCCAGAACATGCTGAATTTACTTCAACTTGAGCACCTTTCTTTTATCAAGCCACAGAAAGTGCTATTAAGTTGAGGTCTGATTTTGCATTGAATTACAGCAACCACTTTTTAACGAGTCTCTACATCTACCTACATATCACAACAGAAACCCCAACAAAAGCATTGACTGGTTTGGTCTGCAGTAAGTGCTTTTATTGGGGTATCTGTTCATGGCCATTTGAAAACAAGCATTCTGTGGTGCTTTTCGGAACATGGTTTTTCTCCCAGTTTCACATTAAAGTTACCTTAAATGGAAGCATACATTTTTTTGCTGGAAGAATAAGTGCTTCTCTTTGGGGTAGCCATAACTGTGTTTTGCCACTAGGCTCTGCTCTTGAGTACCAAGAAAGACCACAAACTTATTTTATGTGTTATGTGCGTTTCTAGCTAATCATGCACCTTTTTTCATACAGAATGAATAGATTCTCTTTTGAATTACAGCAACAACTTTTTATTGAGTCTTTCATGTCACAACAGCAACCCTAACAAAAGCATTGACTGGTTTTGCCTGCAGTAAGTGCTTTTTATTTGGGTTGTTAATGGCCATTCTACAACAAGCATTCTGTGGAGCTGTTCTAAACATGGTTTATCTCCTTGCTTCACATTAAAGTTACCTTAAATGGAAGCATATATTTTATGCTGGAAGAATAAGTGCTTCGCTTTAAGGTTAACCTAACTGTGTTTTACCACTAGACTCTGCTCTCGAGTATCAAGAAAGCAAACATAAACTGCTTTCATGTGTTGTGTTCTTTGTTTCTATGTAATCACACACAACTTTTTCTCATCAACGATCAGCTGACAATGTGGAAGACGCCTCATCAAGCTCAAGCACCTCAGTCATAAGCTGCCTACTCACATTAGCATGAAGACAAATAGTTATTTCACAATAGGTGTGGAAGGGGCTTGGCCGTGAACTGCACAGCTATCAGTTTGTGTCCCCGAATATTTAAAATGAGCACGTCCCAGGGTAGAAACTCACTTTAATGAGACTCCTTGGAGGACTACCACCTACACGAATGGGCTCCAGACAAGATGGAAGTCATGGAGTTAGCAGGAAGTCGTCTTTACCAGAGCTCTACGACTGTGGCCTTTTCTCTACCAAAACAGTAAGTAGTCCTTACCAGAGATGTCCAACGCTGGCCTTTTCCCTACCGAACCTGTCACAATTGGTACCCTAACAATAGCATTGACTTGTCTATATAATGCAGTAAGTGCTACTTGTTGGTGTAGTTTGACGTGACTTATGCAACAAAAAATCACCGGATAGTCAGTGTTATCCTCTTTTGCCAATAGAAAGATTAATTCAAAGAAAAGTATTATTTGAGGCCATAGCTCATAAGTGCTTCTCTTTGGGGTAGTCTTAACTCTGTTACTTATAGGTAATTTCCATAGCTCTCAACTTTCCAGAACATGCTGAATTCTACTTCAACTTGAGCACCTTTCTTTTATCAAGCCACAGAAAGTGCTATTAAGTTGAGGTCTGATTTTGCATTGAATTACAGCAACCACTTTTTAACGAGTCTCTACATCTACCTACATATCACAACAGAAACCCCAACAAAAGCATTGACTGGTTTGGTCTGCAGTAAGTGCTTTTTATTGGGGTATCTGTTCATGGCCATTTGAAAACAAGCATTCTGTGGTGCTTTTCGGAACATGGTTTTTCTCCCAGTTTCACATTAAAGTTACCTTAAATGGAAGCATACATTTTTTGCTGGAAGAATAAGTGCTTCTCTTTGGGGTAGCCATAACTGTGTTTTGCCACTAGGCTCTGCTCTTGAGTACCAAGAAAGACCACAAACTTATTTTATGTGTTATGTGCTGTTTCTAGCTAATCATGCACCCTTTTTTCATACAGAATGAATAGATTCTCTTTTGAATTACAGCAACAACTTTTTATTGAGTCTCTTCATGTCACAACAGCAACCCTAACAAAAGCATTGACTGGTTTCGCCTGCAGTAAGTGCTTTTTATTTGGGTAGATGTTAATGGCCATTCTACAACAAGCATTCTGTGGAGCTGTTCTAAACATGGTTTATCTCCTTGCTTCACATTAAAGTTACCTTAAATGGAAGCATATATTTTATGCTGGAAGAATAAGTGCTTCTCTTTAAGGTTAACCTAACTGTGTTTTACCACTAGACTCTGCTCTCGAGTATCAAGAAAGCAAACATAAACTGCTTTCATGTGTTGTGTTCTTTGTTTCTATGTAATCACACACAACTTTTTCTCATCAACGATCAGCTGACAATGTGGAAGACGCCTCATCAAGCTCAAGCACCTCAGTCATAAGCTGCCTACTCACATTAGCATGAAGACAAATAGTTATTTCACAATAGGTGTGGAAGGGGCTTGGCCGTGAACTGCACAGCTATCAGTTTGTGTCCCCGAATATTTAAAATGAGCACGTCCCAGGGTAGAAACTCACTTTAATGAGACTCCTTGGAGGACTACCACCTACACGAATGGGCTCCAGACAAGATGGAAGTCATGGAGTTAGCAGGAAGTCGTCTTTACCAGAGCTCTACGACTGTGGCCTTTTCTCTACCAAAACAGTAAGTAGTCCTTACCAGAGATGTCCAACGCTGGCCTTTTCCCTACCGAACCTGTCACAATTGGTACCCTAACAATAGCATTGACTTGTCTATATAATGCAGTAAGTGCTACTTGTTGGTGTAGTTTGACGTGACTTATGCAACAAAAAATCACCGGATAGTCAGTGTTATCCTCTTTTGCCAATAGAAAGATTAATTCAAAGAAAAGTATTATTTGAGGCCATAGCTCATAAGTGCTTCTCTTTGGGGTAGTCTTAACTCTGTTACTTATAGGTAATTTCCATAGCTCTCAACTTTCCAGAACATGCTGAATTCTACTTCAACTTGAGCACCTTTCTTTTATCAAGCCACAGAAAGTGCTATTAAGTTGAGGTCTGATTTTGCATTGAATTACAGCAACCACTTTTTAACGAGTCTCTACATCTACCTACATATCACAACAGAAACCCCAACAAAAGCATTGACTGGTTTGGTCTGCAGTAAGTGCTTTTATTGGGGTATCTGTTCATGGCCATTTGAAAACAAGCATTCTGTGGTGCTTTTCGGAACATGGTTTTTCTCCCAGTTTCACATTAAAGTTACCTTAAATGGAAGCATACATTTTTTGCTGGAAGAATAAGTGCTTCTCTTTGGGGTAGCCATAACTGTGTTTTGCCACTAGGCTCTGCTCTTGAGTACCAAGAAAGACCACAAACTTATTTTATGTGTTATGTGCTGTTTCTAGCTAATCATGCACCCTTTTTTCATACAGAATGAATAGATTCTCTTTTGAATTACAGCAACCACTTTTTATTGAGTCTCTACATATCACAACAGAAACCCCAACAAAAGCATTGACTGGTTTGGTCTGCAGTAAGTGCTTTTTATTTGGGTAGATGTTAATGGCCATTCTACAACAAGCATTCTGTGGAGCTGTTCTAAACATGGTTTATCTCCTTGCTTCACATTAAAGTTACCTTAAATGGAAGCATATATTTAATGCTGGAAGAATAAGTGCTTCTCTTTAAGGTTAACCTAACTGTGTTTTACCACTAGACTCTGCTCTCGAGTATCAAGAAAGCAAACATAAACTGCTTTCATGTGTTGTGTTCTTTGTTTCTATGTAATCACACACAACTTTTTCTCATCAACGATCAGCTGACAATGTGGAAGACGCCTCATCAAGCTCAAGCACCTCAGTCATAAGCTGCCTACTCACATTAGCATGAAGACAAATAGTTATTTCACAATAGGTGTGGAAGGGGCTTGGCCGTGAACTGCACAGCTATCAGTTTGTGTCCCCGAATATTTAAAATGAGCACGTCCCAGGGTAGAAACTCACTTTAATGAGACTCCTTGGAGGACTACCACCTACACGAATGGGCTCCAGACAAGATGGAAGTCATGGAGTTAGCAGGAAGTCGTCTTTACCAGAGCTCTACGACTGTGGCCTTTTCTCTACCAAAACAGTAAGTAGTCCTTACCAGAGATGTCCAACGCTGGCCTTTTCCCTACCGAACCTGTCACAATTGGTACCCTAACAATAGCATTGACTTGTCTATATAATGCAGTAAGTGCTACTTGTTGGTGTAGTTTGACGTGACTTATGCAACAAAAAATCACCGGATAGTCAGTGTTATCCTCTTTTGCCAATAGAAAGATTAATTCAAAGAAAAGTATTATTTGAGGCCATAGCTCATAAGTGCTTCTCTTTGGGGTAGTCTTAACTCTGTTACTTATAGGTAATTTCCATAGCTCTCAACTTTCCAGAACATGCTGAATTCTACTTCAACTTGAGCACCTTTCTTTTATCAAGCCACAGAAAGTGCTATTAAGTTGAGGTCTGATTTTGCATTGAATTACAGCAACCACTTTTTAACGAGTCTCTACATCTACCTACATATCACAACAGAAACCCCAACAAAAGCATTGACTGGTTTGGTCTGCAGTAAGTGCTTTTTATTGGGGTATCTGTTCATGGCCATTTGAAAACAAGCATTCTGTGGTGCTTTTCGGAACATGGTTTTTCTCCCAGTTTCACATTAAAGTTACCTTAAATGGAAGCATACATTTTTTGCTGGAAGAATAAGTGCTTCTCTTTGGGGTAGCCATAACTGTGTTTTGCCACTAGGCTCTGCTCTTGAGTACCAAGAAAGACCACAAACTTATTTTATGTGTTATGTGCTGTTTCTAGCTAATCATGCACCCTTTTTTCATACAGAATGAATAGATTCTCTTTTGAATTACAGCAACAACTTTTTATTGAGTCTTTCATGTCACAACAGCAACCCTAACAAAAGCATTGACTGGTTTTGCCTGCAGTAAGTGCTTTTTATTTGGGTAGATGTTAATGGCCATTCTACAACAAGCATTCTGTGGAGCTGTTCTAAACATGGTTTATCTCCTTGCTTCACATTAAAGTTACCTTAAATGGAAGCATATATTTTATGCTGGAAGAATAAGTGCTTCTCTTTAAGGTTAACCTAACTGTGTTTTACCACTAGACTCTGCTCTCGAGTATCAAGAAAGCAAACATAAACTGCTTTCATGTGTTGTGTTCTTTGTTTCTATGTAATCACACACAACTTTTTCTCATCAACGATCAGCTGACAATGTGGAAGACGCCTCATCAAGCTCAAGCACCTCAGTCATAAGCTGCCTACTCACATTAGCATGAAGACAAATAGTTATTTCACAATAGGTGTGGAAGGGGCTTGGCCGTGAACTGCACAGCTATCAGTTTGTGTCCCCGAATATTTAAAATGAGCACGTCCCAGGGTAGAAACTCACTTTAATGAGACTCCTTGGAGGACTACCACCTACACGAATGGGCTCCAGACAAGATGGAAGTCATGGAGTTAGCAGGAAGTCGTCTTTACCAGAGCTCTACGACTGTGGCCTTTTCTCTACCAAAACAGTAAGTAGTCCTTACCAGAGATGTCCAACGCTGGCCTTTTCCCTACCGAACCTGTCACAATTGGTACCCTAACAATAGCATTGACTTGTCTATATAATGCAGTAAGTGCTACTTGTTGGTGTAGTTTGACGTGACTTATGCAACAAAAAATCACCGGATAGTCAGTGTTATCCTCTTTTGCCAATAGAAAGATTAATTCAAAGAAAAGTATTATTTGAGGCCATAGCTCATAAGTGCTTCTCTTTGGGGTAGTCTTAACTCTGTTACTTATAGGTAATTTCCATAGCTCTCAACTTTCCAGAACATGCTGAATTCTACTTCAACTTGAGCACCTTTCTTTTATCAAGCCACAGAAAGTGCTATTAAGTTGAGGTCTGATTTTGCATTGAATTACAGCAACCACTTTTTAACGAGTCTCTACATCTACCTACATATCACAACAGAAACCCCAACAAAAGCATTGACTGGTTTGGTCTGCAGTAAGTGCTTTTTATTGGGGTATCTGTTCATGGCCATTTGAAAACAAGCATTCTGTGGTGCTTTTCGGAACATGGTTTTTCTCCCAGTTTCACATTAAAGTTACCTTAAATGGAAGCATACATTTTTTGCTGGAAGAATAAGTGCTTCTCTTTGGGGTAGCCATAACTGTGTTTTGCCACTAGGCTCTGCTCTTGAGTACCAAGAAAGACCACAAACTTATTTTATGTGTTATGTGCTGTTTCTAGCTAATCATGCACCCTTTTTTCATACAGAATGAATAGATTCTCTTTTGAATTACAGCAACAACTTTTTATTGAGTCTTTCATGTCACAACAGCAACCCTAACAAAAGCATTGACTGGTTTTGCCTGCAGTAAGTGCTTTTTATTTGGGTAGATGTTAATGGCCATTCTACAACAAGCATTCTGTGGAGCTGTTCTAAACATGGTTTATCTCCTTGCTTCACATTAAAGTTACCTTAAATGGAAGCATATATTTTATGCTGGAAGAATAAGTGCTTCTCTTTAAGGTTAACCTAACTGTGTTTTACCACTAGACTCTGCTCTCGAGTATCAAGAAAGCAAACATAAACTGCTTTCATGTGTTGTGTTCTTTGTTTCTATGTAATCACACACAACTTTTTCTCATCAACGATCAGCTGACAATGTGGAAGACGCCTCATCAAGCTCAAGCACCTCAGTCATAAGCTGCCTACTCACATTAGCATGAAGACAAATAGTTATTTCACAATAGGTGTGGAAGGGGCTTGGCCGTGAACTGCACAGCTATCAGTTTGTGTCCCCGAATATTTAAAATGAGCACGTCCCAGGGTAGAAACTCACTTTAATGAGACTCCTTGGAGGACTACCACCTACACGAATGGGCTCCAGACAAGATGGAAGTCATGGAGTTAGCAGGAAGTCGTCTTTACCAGAGCTCTACGACTGTGGCCTTTTCTCTACCAAAACAGTAAGTAGTCCTTACCAGAGATGTCCAACGCTGGCCTTTTCCCTACCGAACCTGTCACAATTGGTACCCTAACAATAGCATTGACTTGTCTATATAATGCAGTAAGTGCTACTTGTTGGTGTAGTTTGACGTGACTTATGCAACAAAAAATCACCGGATAGTCAGTGTTATCCTCTTTTGCCAATAGAAAGATTAATTCAAAGAAAAGTATTATTTGAGGCCATAGCTCATAAGTGCTTCTCTTTGGGGTAGTCTTAACTCTGTTACTTATAGGTAATTTCCATAGCTCTCAACTTTCCAGAACATGCTGAATTCTACTTCAACTTGAGCACCTTTCTTTTATCAAGCCACAGAAAGTGCTATTAAGTTGAGGTCTGATTTTGCATTGAATTACAGCAACCACTTTTTAACGAGTCTCTACATCTACCTACATATCACAACAGAAACCCCAACAAAAGCATTGACTGGTTTGGTCTGCAGTAAGTGCTTTTTATTGGGGTATCTGTTCATGGCCATTTGAAAACAAGCATTCTGTGGTGCTTTTCGGAACATGGTTTTTCTCCCAGTTTCACATTAAAGTTACCTTAAATGGAAGCATACATTTTTTGCTGGAAGAATAAGTGCTTCTCTTTGGGGTAGCCATAACTGTGTTTTGCCACTAGGCTCTGCTCTTGAGTACCAAGAAAGACCACAAACTTATTTTATGTGTTATGTGCTGTTTCTAGCTAATCATGCACCCTTTTTTCATACAGAATGAATAGATTCTCTTTTGAATTACAGCAACAACTTTTATTGAGTCTTTACATGTCACAACAGCAACCCTAACAAAAGCATTGACTGGTTTTGCCTGCAGTAAGTGCTTTTTATTTGGGTAGATGTTAATGGCCATTCTACAACAAGCATTCTGTGGAGCTGTTCTAAACATGGTTTATCTCCTTGCTTCACATTAAAGTTACCTTAAATGGAAGCATATATTTTATGCTGGAAGAATAAGTGCTTCTCTTTAAGGTTAACCTAACTGTGTTTTACCACTAGACTCTGCTCTCGAGTATCAAGAAAGCAAACATAAACTGCTTTCATGTGTTGTGTTCTTTGTTTCTATGTAATCACACACAACTTTTTCTCATCAACGATCAGCTGACAATGTGGAAGACGCCTCATCAAGCTCAAGCACCTCAGTCATAAGCTGCCTACTCACATTAGCATGAAGACAAATAGTTATTTCACAATAGGTGTGGAAGGGGCTTGGCCGTGAACTGCACAGCTATCAGTTTGTGTCCCCGAATATTTAAAATGAGCACGTCCCAGGGTAGAA
This sequence comes from Oncorhynchus keta, assembly GCF_023373465.1. Lineage (NCBI taxonomy): Eukaryota > Metazoa > Chordata > Actinopteri > Salmoniformes > Salmonidae > Oncorhynchus > Oncorhynchus keta. Next base: position 19,486,039 of record NC_068452.1, read on the forward strand.
ACTCACTTTAATGAGACTCCTTGGAGGACTACCACCTACACGAATGGGCTCCAGACAAGATGGAAGTCATGGAGTTAGCAGGAAGTCGTCTTTACCAGAGCTCTACGACTGTGGCCTTTTCTCTACCAAAACAGTAAGTAGTCCTTACCAGAGATGTCCAACGCTGGCCTTTTCCCTACCGAACCTGTCACAATTGGTACCCTAACAATAGCATTGACTTGTCTATATAATGCAGTAAGTGCTACTTGTTGGTGTAGTTTGACGTGACTTATGCAACAAAAAATCACCGGATAGTCAGTGTTATCCTCTTTTGCCAATAGAAAGATTAATTCAAAGAAAAGTATTATTTGAGGCCATAGCTCATAAGTGCTTCTCTTTGGGGTAGTCTTAACTCTGTTACTTATAGGTAATTTCCATAGCTCTCAACTTTCCAGAACATGCTGAATTCTACTTCAACTTGAGCACCTTTCTTTTATCAAGCCACAGAAAGTGCTATTAAGTTGAGGTCTGATTTTGCATTGAATTACAGCAACCACTTTTTAACGAGTCTCTACATCTACCTACATATCACAACAGAAACCCCAACAAAAGCATTGACTGGTTTGGTCTGCAGTAAGTGCTTTTTATTGGGGTATCTGTTCATGGCCATTTGAAAACAAGCATTCTGTGGTGCTTTTCGGAACATGGTTTTTCTCCCAGTTTCACATTAAAGTTACCTTAAATGGAAGCATACATTTTTTTGCTGGAAGAATAAGTGCTTCTCTTTGGGGTAGCCATAACTGTGTTTTGCCACTAGGCTCTGCTCTTGAGTACCAAGAAAGACCACAAACTTATTTTATGTGTTATGTGCTGTTTCTAGCTAATCATGCACCCTTTTTTCATACAGAATGAATAGATTCTCTTTTGAATTACAGCAACAACTTTTTATTGAGTCTCTTCATGTCACAACAGCAACCCTAACAAAAGCATTGACTGGTTTCGCCTGCAGTAAGTGCTTTTTATTTGGGTAGCTGTTTATGGCCATTCTACAACAAGCATTCTGTGGAGCTGTTCTAAACATGGTTTATCTCCTTGCTTCACATTAAAGTTACCTTAAATGGAAGCATATATTTTATGCTGGAAGAATAAGTGCTTAGCTTTAAGGTTAACCTAACTGTGTTTTACCACTAGACTCTGCTCTCGAGTATCAAGAAAGCAAACATAAACTGCTTTCATGTGTTGTGTTCTTTGTTTCTATGTAATCACACACAACTTTTTCTCATCAACGATCAGCTGACAATGTGGAAGACGCCTCATCAAGCTCAAGCACCTCAGTCATAAGCTGCCTACTCACATTAGCATGAAGACAAATAGTTATTTCACAATAGGTGTGGAAGGGGCTTGGCCGTGAACTGCACAGCTATCAGTTTGTGTCCCCGAATATTTAAAATGAGCACGTCCCAGGGTAGAAACTCACTTTAATGAGACTCCTTGGAGGACTACCACCTACACGAATGGGCTCCAGACAAGATGGAAGTCATGGAGTTAGCAGGAAGTCGTCTTTACCAGAGCTCTACGACTGTGGCCTTTTCTCTACCAAAACAGTAAGTAGTCCTTACCAGAGATGTCCAACGCTGGCCTTTTCCCTACCGACCTGTCACAATTGGTACCCTAACAATAGCATTGACTTGTCTATATAATGCAGTAAGTGCTACTTGTTGGTGTAGTTTGACGTGACTTATGCAACAAAAAATCACCGGATAGTCAGTGTTATCCTCTTTTGCCAATAGAAAGATTAATTCAAAGAAAAGTATTATTTGAGGCCATAGCTCATAAGTGCTTCTCTTTGGGGTAGTCTTAACTCTGTTACTTATAGGTAATTTCCATAGCTCTCAACTTTCCAGAACATGCTGAATTCTACTTCAACTTGAGCACCTTTCTTTTATCAAGCCACAGAAAGTGCTATTAAGTTGAGGTCTGATTTTGCATTGAATTACAGCAACCACTTTTTAACGAGTCTCTACATCTACCTACATATCACAACAGAAACCCCAACAAAAGCATTGACTGGTTTGGTCTGCAGTAAGTGCTTTTTATTGGGGTATCTGTTCATGGCCATTTGAAAACAAGCATTCTGTGGTGCTTTTCGGAACATGGTTTTTCTCCCAGTTTCACATTAAAGCTACCTTAAATGGAAGCATACATTTTTTGCTGGAAGAATAAGTGCTTCTCTTTGGGGTAGCCATAACTGTGTTTTGCCACTAGGCTCTGCTCTTGAGTACCAAGAAAGACCACAAACTTATTTTATGTGTTATGTGCTGTTTCTAGCTAATCATGCACCCTTTTTCATACAGAATGAATAGATTCTCTTTTGAATTACAGCAACAACTTTTATTGAGTCTTTACATGTCACAACAGCAACCCTAACAAAAGCATTGACTGGTTTTGCCTGCAGTAAGTGCTTTTTATTTGGGTAGATGTTAATGGCCATTCTACAACAAGCATTCTGTGGAGCTGTTCTAAACATGGTTTATCTCCTTGCTTCACATTAAAGTTACCTTAAATGGAAGCATATATTTTATGCTGGAAGAATAAGTGCTTCGCTTTAAGGTTAACCTAACTGTGTTTTACCACTAGACTCTGCTCTCGAGTATCAAGAAAGCAAACATAAACTGCTTTCATGTGTTGTGTTCTTTGTTTCTATGTAATCACACACAACTTTTTCTCATCAACGATCAGCTGACAATGTGGAAGACGCCTCATCAAGCTCAAGCACCTCAGTCATAAGCTGCCTACTCACATTAGCATGAAGACAAATAGTTATTTCACAATAGGTGTGGAAGGGGCTTGGCCGTGAACTGCACAGCTATCAGTTTGTGTCCCCGAATATTTAAAATGAGCACGTCCCAGGGTAGAAACTCACTTTAATGAGACTCCTTGGAGGACTACCACCTACACGAATGGGCTCCAGACAAGATGGAAGTCATGGAGTTAGCAGGAAGTCGTCTTTACCAGAGCTCTACGACTGTGGCCTTTTCTCTACCAAAACAGTAAGTAGTCCTTACCAGAGATGTCCAACGCTGGCCTTTTCCCTACCGAACCTGTCACAATTGGTACCCTAACAATAGCATTGACTTGTCTATATAATGCAGTAAGTGCTACTTGTTGGTGTAGTTTGACGTGACTTATGCAACAAAAAATCACCGGATAGTCAGTGTTATCCTCTTTTGCCAATAGAAAGATTAATTCAAAGAAAAGTATTATTTGAGGCCATAGCTCATAAGTGCTTCTCTTTGGGGTAGTCTTAACTCTGTTACTTATAGGTAATTTCCATAGCTCTCAACTTTCCAGAACATGCTGAATTCTACTTCAACTTGAGCACCTTTCTTTTATCAAGCCACAGAAAGTGCTACTAAGTTGAGGTCTGATTTTGCATTGAATTACAGCAACCACTTTTTAACGAGTCTCTACATCTACCTACATATCACAACAGAAACCCCAACAAAAGCATTGACTGGTTTGGTCTGCAGTAAGTGCTTTTTATTGGGGTATCTGTTCATGGCCATTTGAAAACAAGCATTCTGTGGTGCTTTTCGGAACATGGTTTTTCTCCCAGTTTCACATTAAAGTTACCTTAAATGGAAGCATACATTTTGCTGGAAGAATAAGTGCTTCTCTTTGGGGTAGCCATAACTGTGTTTTGCCACTAGGCTCTGCTCTTGAGTACCAAGAAAGACCACAAACTTATTTTATGTGTTATGTGCTGTTTCTAGCTAATCATGCACCCTTTTTTCATACAGAATGAATAGATTCTCTTTTGAATTACAGCAACAACTTTTTATTGAGTCTCTTCATGTCACAACAGCAACCCTAACAAAAGCATTGACTGGTTTCGCCTGCAGTAAGTGCTTTTTATTTGGGTAGCTGTTTATGGCCATTCTACAACAAGCATTCTGTGGAGCTGTTCTAAACATGGTTTATCTCCTTGCTTCACATTAAAGTTACCTTAAATGGAAGCATATATTTTATGCTGGAAGAATAAGTGCTTCTCTTTAAGGTTAACCTAACTGTGTTTTACCACTAGACTCTGCTCTCGAGTATCAAGAAAGCAAACATAAACTGCTTTCATGTGTTGTGTTCTTTGTTTCTATGTAATCACACACAACTTTTTCTCATCAACGATCAGCTGACAATGTGGAAGACGCCTCATCAAGCTCAAGCACCTCAGTCATAAGCTGCCTACTCACATTAGCATGAAGACAAATAGTTATTTCACAATAGGTGTGGAAGGGGCTTGGCCGTGAACTGCACAGCTATCAGTTTGTGTCCCCGAATATTTAAAATGAGCACGTCCCAGGGTAGAAACTCACTTTAATGAGACTCCTTGGAGGACTACCACCTACACGAATGGGCTCCAGACAAGATGGAAGTCATGGAGTTAGCAGGAAGTCGTCTTTACCAGAGCTCTACGACTGTGGCCTTTTCTCTACCAAAACAGTAAGTAGTCCTTACCAGAGATGTCCAACGCTGGCCTTTTCCCTACCGAACCTGTCACAATTGGTACCCTAACAATAGCATTGACTTGTCTATATAATGCAGTAAGTGCTACTTGTTGGTGTAGTTTGACGTGACTTATGCAACAAAAAATCACCGGATAGTCAGTGTTATCCTCTTTTGCCAATAGAAAGATTAATTCAAAGAAAAGTATTATTTGAGGCCATAGCTCATAAGTGCTTCTCTTTGGGGTAGTCTTAACTCTGTTACTTATAGGTAATTTCCATAGCTCTCAACTTTCCAGAACATGCTGAATTCTACTTCAACTTGAGCACCTTTCTTTTATCAAGCCACAGAAAGTGCTATTAAGTTGAGGTCTGATTTTGCATTGAATTACAGCAACCACTTTTTAACGAGTCTCTACATCTACCTACATATCACAACAGAAACCCCAACAAAAGCATTGACTGGTTTGGTCTGCAGTAAGTGCTTTTATTGGGGTATCTGTTCATGGCCATTTGAAAACAAGCATTCTGTGGTGCTTTTCGGAACATGGTTTTTCTCCCAGTTTCACATTAAAGTTACCTTAAATGGAAGCATACATTTTTTGCTGGAAGAATAAGTGCTTCTCTTTGGGGTAGCCATAACTGTGTTTTGCCACTAGGCTCTGCTCTTGAGTACCAAGAAAGACCACAAACTTATTTTATGTGTTATGTGCTGTTTCTAGCTAATCATGCACCCTTTTTTCATACAGAATGAATAGATTCTCTTTTGAATTACAGCAACAACTTTTTATTGAGTCTTTCATGTCACAACAGCAACCCTAACAAAAGCATTGACTGGTTTTGCCTGCAGTAAGTGCTTTTTATTTGGGTAGATGTTAATGGCCATTCTACAACAAGCATTCTGTGGAGCTGTTCTAAACATGGTTTATCTCCTTGCTTCACATTAAAGTTACCTTAAATGGAAGCATATATTTTATGCTGGAAGAATAAGTGCTTCTCTTTAAGGTTAACCTAACTGTGTTTTACCACTAGACTCTGCTCTCGAGTATCAAGAAAGCAAACATAAACTGCTTTCATGTGTTGTGTTCTTTGTTTCTATGTAATCACACACAACTTTTTCTCATCAACGATCAGCTGACAATGTGGAAGACGCCTCATCAAGCTCAAGCACCTCAGTCATAAGCTGCCTACTCACATTAGCATGAAGACAAATAGTTATTTCACAATAGGTGTGGAAGGGGCTTGGCCGTGAACTGCACAGCTATCAGTTTGTGTCCCCGAATATTTAAAATGAGCACGTCCCAGGGTAGAAACTCACTTTAATGAGACTCCTTGGAGGACTACCACCTACACGAATGGGCTCCAGACAAGATGGAAGTCATGGAGTTAGCAGGAAGTCGTCTTTACCAGAGCTCTACGACTGTGGCCTTTTCTCTACCAAAACAGTAAGTAGTCCTTACCAGAGATGTCCAACGCTGGCCTTTTCCCTACCGAACCTGTCACAATTGGTACCCTAACAATAGCATTGACTTGTCTATATAATGCAGTAAGTGCTACTTGTTGGTGTAGTTTGACGTGACTTATGCAACAAAAAATCACCGGATAGTCAGTGTTATCCTCTTTTGCCAATAGAAAGATTAATTCAAAGAAAAGTATTATTTGAGGCCATAGCTCATAAGTGCTTCTCTTTGGGGTAGTCTTAACTCTGTTACTTATAGGTAATTTCCATAGCTCTCAACTTTCCAGAACATGCTGAATTCTACTTCAACTTGAGCACCTTTCTTTTATCAAGCCACAGAAAGTGCTATTAAGTTGAGGTCTGATTTTGCATTGAATTACAGCAACCACTTTTTAACGAGTCTCTACATCTACCTACATATCACAACAGAAACCCCAACAAAAGCATTGACTGGTTTGGTCTGCAGTAAGTGCTTTTATTGGGGTATCTGTTCATGGCCATTTGAAAACAAGCATTCTGTGGTGCTTTTCGGAACATGGTTTTTCTCCCAGTTTCACATTAAAGTTACCTTAAATGGAAGCATACATTTTTTTGCTGGAAGAATAAGTGCTTCTCTTTTGGGTAGCCATAACTGTGTTTTGCCACTAGGCTCTGCTCTTGAGTACCAAGAAAGACCACAAACTTATTTTATGTGTTATGTGCTGTTTCTAGCTAATCATGCACCTTTTTTCATACAGAATGAATAGATTCTCTTTTGAATTACAGAAACAACTTTTTATTGAGTCTCTTCATGTCACAACAGCAACCCTAACAAAAGCATTGACTGGTTTCGCCTGCAGTAAGTGCTTTTTATTTGGGTAGCTGTTTATGGCCATTCTACAACAAGCATTCTGTGGAGCTGTTCTAAACATGGTTTATCTCCTTGCTTCACATTAAAGTTACCTTAAATGGAAGCATATATTTTATGCTGGAAGAATAAGTGCTTCTCTTTAAGGTTAACCTAACTGTGTTTTACCACTAGACTCTGCTCTCGAGTATCAAGAAAGCAAACATAAACTGCTTTCATGTGTTGTGTTCTTTGTTTCTATGTAATCACACACAACTTTTTCTCATCAACGATCAGCTGACAATGTGGAAGACGCCTCATCAAGCTCAAGCACCTCAGTCATAAGCTGCCTACTCACATTAGCATGAAGACAAATAGTTATTTCACAATAGGTGTGGAAGGGGCTTGGCCGTGAACTGCACAGCTATCAGTTTGTGTCCCCGAATATTTAAAATGAGCACGTCCCAGGGTAGAAACTCACTTTAATGAGACTCCTTGGAGGACTACCACCTACACGAATGGGCTCCAGACAAGATGGAAGTCATGGAGTTAGCAGGAAGTCGTCTTTACCAGAGCTCTACGACTGTGGCCTTTTCTCTACCAAAACAGTAAGTAGTCCTTACCAGAGATGTCCAACGCTGGCCTTTTCCCTACCGAACCTGTCACAATTGGTACCCTAACAATAGCATTGACTTGTCTATATAATGCAGTAAGTGCTACTTGTTGGTGTAGTTTGACGTGACTTATGCAACAAAAAATCACCGGATAGTCAGTGTTATCCTCTTTTGCCAATAGAAAGATTAATTCAAAGAAAAGTATTATTTGAGGCCATAGCTCATAAGTGCTTCTCTTTGGGGTAGTCTTAACTCTGTTACTTATAGGTAATTTCCATAGCTCTCAACTTTCCAGAACATGCTGAATTCTACTTCAACTTGAGCACCTTTCTTTTATCAAGCCACAGAAAGTGCTATTAAGTTGAGGTCTGATTTTGCATTGAATTACAGCAACCACTTTTTAACGAGTCTCTACATCTACCTACATATCACAACAGAAACCCCAACAAAAGCATTGACTGGTTTGGTCTGCAGTAAGTGCTTTATATTGGGGTATCTGTTCATGGCCATTTGAAAACAAGCATTCTGTGGTGCTTTTCGGAACATGGTTTTTCTCCCAGTTTCACATTAAAGTTACCTTAAATGGAAGCATACATTTTTTTGCTGGAAGAATAAGTGCTTCTCTTTTGGGTAGCCATAACTGTGTTTTGCCACTAGGCTCTGCTCTTGAGTACCAAGAAAGACCACAAACTTATTTTATGTGTTATGTGCTGTTTCTAGCTAATCATGCACCCTTTTTTCATACAGAATGAATAGATTCTCTTTTGAATTACAGCAACAACTTTTTATTGAGTCTCTTCATGTCACAACAGCAACCCTAACAAAAGCATTGACTGGTTTCGCCTGCAGTAAGTGCTTTTTATTTGGGTAGCTGTTTATGGCCATTCTACAACAAGCATTCTGTGGAGCTGTTCTAAACATGGTTTATCTCCTTGCTTCACATTAAAGTTACCTTAAATGGAAGCATATATTTTATGCTGGAAGAATAAGTGCTTCGCTTTAAGGTTAACCTAACTGTGTTTTACCACTAGACTCTGCTCTCGAGTATCAAGAAAGCAAACATAAACTGCTTTCATGTGTTGTGTTCTTTGTTTCTATGTAATCACACACAACTTTTTCTCATCAACGATCAGCTGACAATGTGGAAGACGCCTCATCAAGCTCAATAGTCAACTTGCAGGCTTGTTTTCGAATTGCTGTGCGTTTTGTTGCCAACCTATTTTGCTACCTGACAACTTTACGGGTTTCACTTTTTAATTACCGTTCATATATTTATTTTTTCCTCAACTTTTCACTCCGGACGCTTTATCTGGACACGATTCGTCAGGACCTCCAACAGCCGAAGCTAAGTAGTTAACATTAACATGATGCCTTCTAATTGCAGCCGCTGTGCTCGCCTTACGGGCGAGGATAGCTGTACTGCAAGCCCAGCTTCAGACGCAATCGTTAGGCAAGGGTAATTTCAGTGTAGGAAAAGGATGAAACAGCGTCTGTGCCACCAGTAAGTACAGATAGTAGTATAAATCCCCTGGCACAGTCCCCGCAGCCGGACAACTTTCTCACGGTTTCTGGAAGGAAATGCTGTAGGAAAGCTCAACCGGTGTCGCTCATTCAGCCGACAGAAACTTTCAACCGGTTTTCCCCATTAAGCAGCGGGTCGGTGTCAGAGGCCGAGTCTTCTCTGGTCTCTACTCCTCCCCGTTACGGGGTCTGAGACGCCGAAGCTTCCCACCATTAGCTCTGACAAATTGAAAACTCTAGTCATTGGGCGACTCCATTACCCGAGTATTAGACTTAAAGCGAATCATCCAGCGATCATACACTGTTTACCGGGGGCAGGGCTACCGACGTTAAGGCTAATCTGAAGATGGTGCTGGCTAAAGCTAAAACTGGCGAGTGTAGAGAGTATAGAGATATTGTTATCCACGTCGGCACCAACGATGTTAGGATGAAACAGTCAGAGATCACCAAGCGCAACATAGCTTCTGCGTGCATATCAGCTAGAAAGATGTGTCGGCATCGAGTAATTGTCTCTGGCCCCCTCCCAGTTAGGGGAGTGATGAGCTCTACAGCAGAGTCTCACAACTCAATCGCTGGTTGAAAACTGTTTTCTGCCCCTCCCAAAAGATAGAATTTGTAGATAATTGGCCCTCTTTCTGGGACTCACCCACAAACAGGACCAAGCCTGACCTGCTGAGGAGTGACGGACTCCATCCTAGCTGGAGGGGTGCTCTCATCTTATCTGCCAACATAGACAGGGCTCTAACTCCTCTAGCTCCACAATGAAATAGGGTGCAGGCCAGGCAGCAGGCTATTAGCCAGCCTGCCAGCATAGTGGAGTCTGCCACTGCCACTAGCATAGTCAGTGTAGTCAGCTCAGCTATCACCATTGAGACCGTGTCTGTGCCTCGACCTGGGTTGGGCAAAACTAAACATGGCGGTGTTCGCCTTAGCAATCTCACTAGGATAAAGACCACCTCCATTCCTGTCATTACTGAAAGAGATCATGATACCTCACATCTCAAAATAGGGCTACTTAATGTTAGATCCCTTACTTCAAAGGCAATTATAGTCAATGAACTAATCACTGATCATAATCTTGATGTGATTGGCCTGACTGAAACATGGCTTAAGCCTGATGAATTTACTGTGTTAAATGAGGCCTCACCTCCTGGCTACACTAGTGACCATATCCCCCGTGCATCCCGCAAAGGCGGAGGTGTTGCTAACATTTACGATAGCAAATTTCAATTTACAAAAAAAATGACGTTTTCGTCTTTTGAGCTTCTAGTCATGAAATCTATGCAGCCTACTCAATCACTTTTTATAGCTACTGTTTACAGGCCTCCTGGGCCATATACAGCGTTTCTCACTGAGTTCCCTGAATTCCTATCAGACCTTGTAGTCATTGCAGATAATATTCTAATCTTTGGTGACTTTAATATTCACATGGAAAAGTCCACAGACCCACTCCAAAAAGGCTTTTGGAGCCATCATCGACTCAGTGGGTTTTGTCCAACATGTCTCTGGACCCACTCACTGTCACAGTCATACGCTGGACCTAGTTTTGTCCCATGGAATAAATGTTGTGGATCTTAATGTTTTTCCTCATAATCCTGGACTATCGGACCACCATTTTATTACGTTTGCAATTGCAACAAATAATCTGCTCAGACCCCAACCAAGGAACATCAAAAGTCGTGCTATAAATTCACAGACAACACAAAGATTCCTTGATGCCCTTCCAGACTCCCTCTGCCTACCCAAGGACGCCAGAGGACAAAAATCCGTTAACCACCTAACTGAGGATCTCAATTTAACCTTGCGCAATACCCTAGATGCAGTTGCACCCCTAAAAACTAAAAAAAATGTCTCATAAGAAACTAGCTCCCTGGTACACAGAAAATACCTGAGCTCTGAAGCAAGCTTCAGAAAATTGGAACGGAAATGGCGCCACACCAAACTGGAAGTCTTCCGACTAGCTTGGAAGGACGGTACCGTGCAGTACCGAAGAGCCCTTACTGCTGCTCGATCGTCCTATTTTTCTAACTTAATTGAGGAAAATAAGAACAATCCGAAATTCCTTTTGATACTGTGGCAAAGCTAACTAAAAAGCAGCATTCCCCAAGAGAGGATGACTTTCACTTTAGCAGTGATAAATTCATGAACTTCTTTGAGGAAAAGATTATGATTATTAGAAAGCAAATTACGGACTCTTTAAACCTGCGTATTCCTCCAAACCTCAGTTGTCCTGAGTCTGCACAACTCTGCCAGGACCTAGGATCAAGAGAGACGCTCAAGTGTTTTAGTACTATATCTCTTGACACAATGATGAAAATAATCATGGCCTCTAAACCTTCAAGCTGTATACTGCACCCTATTCCAACTAAACTACTGAAAGAGCTGCTTCCTGTGCTTGGCCCTCCTATGTTGAACATAATAAACGGCTCTCTATCCACTGGATGTGTACCAAACTCACTAAAAGTGGCAGTAATAAAGCCTCTCTTGAAAAAGCCAAACCTTGACCCAGAAAATATAAAAACTATCGGCCTATATCGAATCTTCCATTCCTCTCAAAGATTTTAGAGAAGGCTGTTGCACAGCAACTCACTGCCTTCCTGAAGACAAACAATGTATACGAAATGCTTCAGTCTGGTTTTAGACCCCATCATAGCACTGAGACGGCACTTGTGAAGGTGGTAAATGACATTTAATGGCATCGGACCGAGGCTCTGCATCTGTCCTCGTGCTCCTAGACCTTAGTGCTGCTTTTGATACCATCGATCACCACATTCTTTTGGAGAGATTGGAAACCCAAATTGGTCTACACGGACAAGTTCTGGCCTGGTTTAGATCTTATCTGTCGGAAAGATATCAGTTTGTCTCTGTGAATGGTTTGTCCTCTGACAAATCAACTGTACATTTCGGTGTTCCTCAAGGTTCTGTTTTAGGACCACTATTGTTTTCACTATATATTTTACCTCTTGGGGATGTTATTCGAAAACATAATGTAAACTTTCACTGCTATGCGGATGACACACAGCTGTACATTTCAATGAAACATGGTGAAGCCCCAAAATTGCCCTCGCTAGAAGCATGTGTTTCAGACATAAGGAAGTGGATGGCTGCAAACTTTCTACTATTAAACTCGGACAAAACAGAGATGCTTGTTCTAGGTCCCAAGAAACAAAGAGATCTTCTGTTGAATCTGACAATTAATCTTAATGGTTGTACAGTCGTCTCAAATAAAACTGTGAAGGACCTCGGCGTTACTCTGGACCCTGATCTCTTTTGAAGAACATATCAAGACCATTTCGAGGACAGCTTTTTTCCATCTACGTAACATTGCAAAAATCAGAAACTTTCTGTCCAAAAATGATGCAGAAAAATTCATCCATGCTTTTGTCACTTCTAGGTTAGACTACTGCAATGCTCTATTTTCCGGCTACCCGGATAAAGCACTAAATAAACTTCAGTTAGTGCTAAATACGGCTGCTAGAATCCTGACTAGAACCAAAAAAAAAATTTGATCATATTACTCCAGTGCTAGCCTCTCACTGGCTTCCTGTCAAAGCAAGGGCTGATTTCAAGGTTTTACTGCTAACCTACAAAGCATTACATGGGCTTGCTCCTACCTACCTCTCTGATTTGGTCCTGCCGTACATACCTACACGTACGCTACGGTCACAAGACGCAGGCCTCCTAATTGTCCCTAGAATTTCTAAGCAAACAGCTGGAGGCAGGGCTTTCTCCTATAGAGCTCCATTTTTATGGAACGGTCTGCCTACCCATGTCAGAGACGCAAACTCGGTCTCAACCTTTAAGTCTTTACTGAAGACTCATCTCTTCAGTGGGTCATATGATTGAGTGTAGTCTGGCCCAGGAGTGGGAAGGTGAACGGAAAGGCTCTGGAGCAACGAACTGCCCTTGCTGTCTCTGCCTGGCCGGTTTCCCTCTTTCCACTGGGATTCTCTGCCTCTAACCCTGTTACGGGGCTGAGTCACTGGCTTGCTGGGGCTCTCGTGCCGTCCCTGGGGGTGCGTCACCTGGGTGGGTTGATTCACTGTTGTGGTCGGCCTGTCTGGGTTGCCCCCCGTGGCGGAGATCTTTGTGGGCTATACTCGGCCTTGTCTCAGGATGGTAAGTTGGTGGTTGAAGATATCCCTCTAGTGGTGTGGGGGATGTGCTTTGGCAAAGTGGGTGGGGTTATATCCTTCCTGTTTGGCCCTGTCCGGGGTGTCCTCGGATGGGGCCACAGTGTCTCCTGACCCCTCCTGTCTCAGCCTCCAGTATTTATGCTGCAGTAGTTTATGTGTCGGGGGCTAGGGTCAGTTTGTTATATCTGGAGTACTTCTCCTGTCCTATTCGGTGTCCTGTGTGAATCTAAGTGTGCGTTCTCTAATTCTCTCCTTCTCTCTTTCTTTCTCTCTCTCTCTCGGAGGACCTGAGCCCTAGGACCATGTCCCAGGACTACCTGACATGAGGACTCCTTGCTGTCCCCAGTCCACCTGGCCATGCTCCTACTCCAGTTTCAACTGACCTGAGCCCTAGGACCGTGCCCCAGGACTACCTGACATGAAGGCTCCTTGCTGTCCCCAGTCCACCTGACTGTGCTGCTGCTCCAGTTTCAACTGTTCTGCCTTATTATTATTTGACCATGCTGGTCATTTATGAACATTTGAACATCTTGGTCATGTTCTGTTATAATCTCTACCCGGCACAGCCAGAAGAGGACTGGCCACCCCACATAGCCCGGTTCCTCTAGGTTTCTTCCTAGGTTTTGGCCTTTCTAGGGAGTTTTTCCTAGCCACCGTGCTTTTACACCTGCATTGTTTGCTGTTTGGGGTTTTAGGCTGGGTTTCTGTACAGCACTTTGAGATATCAGCTGATGTACGAAGGGCTATATAAATACATTTGATTTGATTTGATAGTTATTTCACAATAGGTGTGGAAGGGGCTTGGCCGTGAACTGCACAGCTATCAGTTTGTGTCCCCGAATATTTAAAATGAGCACGTCCCAGGGTAGAAACTCACTTTAATGAGACTCCTTGGAGGACTACCACCTACACGAATGGGCTCCAGACAAGATGGAAGTCATGGAGTTAGCAGGAAGTCGTCTTTACCAGAGCTCTACGACTGTGGCCTTTTCTCTACCAAAACAGTAAGTAGTCCTTACCAGAGATGTCCAACACTGGCCTTTTCCCTACCGAACCTGTCACAATTGGTACCCTAACAATAGCATTGACTTGTCTATATAATGCAGTAAGTGCTACTTGTTGGTGTAGTTTGACGTGACTTATGCAACAAAAAATCACCGGATAGTCAGTGTTATCCTCTTTTGCCAATAGAAAGATTAATTCAAAGAAAAGTATTATTTGAGGCCATAGCTCATAAGTGCTTCTCTTTGGGGTAGTCTTAACTCTGTTACTTATAGGTAATTTCCATAGCTCTCAACTTTCCAGAACATGCTGAATTCTACTTCAACTTGAGCACCTTTCTTTTATCAAGCCACAGAAAGTGCTATTAAATTGAGGTCTGATTTTGCATTGAATTACAGCAACCACTTTTTAACAAGTCTCTACAAATCCAGCCAGAGAAATATCCACCATTTTGGAGTCAACAGAAGTTAGAAATAACACTATAAATATTCACTTACCTTTGATGATCTTCATCAGAAGTCACTCCCAGGAATCCCAGTTCAACAATAAATGACTGATTTGTTCCATAAAGTTCCATGAAGTCCATCATTTATGTCCAAATAGCCACTTGTTGTTAGGGTGTTCAGCCCAGTAATCCATCTTCATGAAGCGCGAGCACTTCGTCCAGACAAAAACTCGATAGGTTCCGTTACAAGTCAAACGATGTATGGAATCAATCTTTAGGATGTTTTTAACATAAAACAACTCTGCGTCACGAGCCTGAGACGCTCTGCCAGACCACTGACTCAAACAGGTCTCATGAGCCCCTCCTTTATAGCAAAAACCTGAAACAAATTTCTAAAGACGGTTGGCATCTAGTGGAAGCTGTAGGAAGTGCAACTTGACTCCATAGACACTGTGTATTCGGTACGCCAAGCTTTGAAAAACTACAAACCTCAGATTTCTCACTTCCTGGTTGGATATTTCTCAGGTTTTCACCTGCCACATGAGTTCTGTTATACTCACAGACATCATTCAAACAGTTTTAGAAACCTCAGAGTGTTTTCTATCCAATAACAAGAGATGAGTGAAGTGACATGCCTCAAACATGAAGCACTTAAGAGTGTAGTGCGCATAGATATAGTTCCATGTATATGGTAGTGCGTTCCAATGCCGCCTCAGCATTAGTTACATTTCAAACTAAGCCGTATGCAGATCCCTGACACATGAGGACCCAGATGGTGAGGGAGAGCAGTCATTTGTCAAACATCTCAGGTCTCACAGATGATGTTCATTGACTTACTGAAATCGCAGCATCATCTCATCTAATAAGTGATTAGAAACAGAGAAAACATCAAATTGCATGAGGGAAGCAATTATAGTGTGGCGTTTGACTTCTAAAGAAATGAGAGAGAGAAAATGAGGGGGCACCCGGATTTGAACCAGGGACCTATTGATCTGCAGTCAATTGCTCTACCACTGAGCTATACCCCCTGTTACGTAAGAGTGGTTTTATGATTGTCTTGTTGGTTTTAGGCCAGGGCCATGTGATTACTGCTACCAGACTGGGGAACCGCCCATCTTTCTCTCCTTCAGTATTGGGCCTTTTCCCTGTGTGTGTGTGTGTGTGTGTGTGTGTGTGTGTGTGTGTGTGTGTGTGTGTGGTGTGTGGTGTGTGGTGTGTGTGTGTGTGTGTGTGTGTGTGTGTGTGTGTGTGTGTGTGTGTGTGTGTGTGAACAGTGCCACGTAGCATGGGGCCAAAGCACTGCTCTGCTGAGCAAACAAAGGAAGCGGGGTGGTCACATACAAAATGGCACTCTGATACAGTCACACAAAACACATCTTTCCATCAGGCATTCTGAATACAAACCATTGAATCCTAACAATAACAGACACACACACAGAGACCCTGCATTGTGCCCACTGAAAACTCAATGATAAGAGTCAGCGTCAGGGCACTGTTTGAATTCTGATCCGTCTTCCTAAAGCAAGGTTCAAGAACCTCATTAACCGTGACTTATTCTTCTCATCAGCTAGGTAATCATCATCATCATCATCATCATCATCATCATCATCATCATCATCATCATCATTCCTGCTCTTCACAAGTCCTTTCACTCACAGCACCACACAGTCATATTACCTTACATCAAGACAAGATTCCCTCTTCTGTCCATTGCCATGTCAATGGACCAACAGATTCCAATGGGTGGCATTCTCATGGACCATGAGGTGCTTGTTATGGCTCAGATGGCTTTGTCATGGTATCTATGTTTTCTCAGACAAGAAAGTACCAATAGAAAGGCAGGGAAGACAAAACCACTCAACAGTTTAGTATGGGAAACCCTATCAAGGCACAGGTATGGGTGGACATATTTTATCATTATAAAAATACCTCATTTGATGGCAATATGCAGAACACACACACACAAGATGAGCATGTTTCACAGATACCAATAACACTGATCCACCATGGTGAGGCAATGATATCAATATTTTATTGATGGCTCCATCCTTCAATCTCTCATTTAACTGCTTGGCGTATTAAAACGCATAACAGATCCTCTCTGAAGGAGAGGGATGACACCATAGAACTTTCAAAATCTATAAATGAGATACGCTCTTCTGCACATACACATTTAGCAACAGTTCAATCACAACCCTAGAATATGTTTGAGAACTGCAATTGATTCATTATTATCAGCCACCCCCTATTCAATCAGCATTGACCCGACGCCTTTGAACGTTATATCGGTATCAGCCGATAACTCCACCGATAACCGATATTCAATAAATAGGATGAAAAACGGGAATCTCATGCTGATCTGAACACTTGAGGGCATTCTCATGGGTCATTATTGTCACCAATGTATGAAATCAACATTTGAAGCAATAGTTATTGGACAACTTATCTTTTGGATGACAATTTATGAAAATTCAGTGTGGTAAAATGACACTTTAATTTCCCTTCTGTAAAACAGTACATTAGCAGATATATCGGTATTGGTAAGTTTTGCCCCCAAAAAATATTGTCATTGGTATCGGACCCCAAAAAACATATCTGTCAGACTAGTTTCAAAAAACTGGAGGAAGTCTAACTCAACGAGACTTAGCATAAATGTGACTAATCAATATCAAAATGTCTAAATAGTGTGTGATGGAGGCAAACCACGGTGAGGCAATCTAACAAACAGCGCCCAGCATCCATTTCACACTGAGCCTAGTCCTGTCCCCTGATGTGGGTCTGGATTGTGTGACGCAGAGAGAGAGGAGATCTTGGTCAAAAGTAGTGCACTAGTTGGTTGAGCATCCCGAGTGGTGCAGCGGTCTAAGGCACTGCATTGCAGTACTTGAGGCATCACTACAGACCCAGGTTTGATCCCAGGCTGAGTCACAGCTGGCCATGACCGGGAGACCCATGAGGTGGTGCACAATTGGGTCCGGGTTAGGGGAGGGGTTGCAGGCCTGGAAGGTGACTTAGGTCGCCAGCTGGACCGTGTTTCCTTTGACGCATTGGTGTGGCTGGCTTCTGGGTTAATCGAGCAGTGCGGCTTGGCAAGGTCATGTTTCGGAAGACGCATGGCTCTTGACCTTCTCCTCTCCTGAGTCCATAGGGGAGACTGTAACTACCAATTGGGGAGAAAAAAAGCTATACCCTGTCCTGCAGCTGCCCTATGGGTTGGCATATGATTTCTACTGCATCCTCTAGTCTCCAACAGAGCTAGCTACCACAGAGAGATAAATTGCACTACTCTCAACTTCCTCCATGGTCACACTCCTTCACCCTCAGCCTGACATTAGCTAGATATGGAGCTCTAAGTCACACACACATACATGTAAACTCAGTTTTTGACAATTCCTGACATTTAAGCCTAGTAAACATTCCATGTCTTAGGCCGCTTTATTTTAAGAATGTGAAATGTCAGAATGATAGTAGAGAGAATGATTTATTTCAGCTTTTATTTCTTATATCACATTCCCAGTGGGTAGAAGTTTACATACACTCGATTAGTATTTGGTAGCATTGCCTTTAAATTGTTTAACTTGGGTCAAACGTTTCAGGTAGCCTTCCACAAGCTTCCCACAATAAGTTGGGTGAATTTTGGCCCATTCCTCCTGACAGAGCTGGTGTAACTGAGTCAGGTTTGCAGGCCTCCTTGCTCGCACATGCATTTTCAGTTCTGCCCACATATTTTCTATAGGATTGAGGTCAGGGCTTTGTGATGGCCACTCCAATACCTTGACTTTGTTTTCCTTAACCTCTTGGTCCTACCTGGCACGCAGGCGTCCCATCTAGAGCTCTGGAAATCCAAATGCGCTACGCTAAATGCTAATAGTATTAGTTAAAACTCAAAAGTTCATTAAAATACACATGCAGGGTATTGAATTAAAGCTACACTCGTCTTGAATCCAGGCAACAAGTCAGATTTTAAAATGCTTTTCGGCGAAAGCATGAGAAGCTATTATCTGATAGCATGTAACACCCCAAAAGACCCGCAGGGGACGTAAACAAAATAATTAGCATATTCGGCGCTACACAAACCGCACAATAAAATATAAAACATTCATTACCTTTGACCATCTTCTTTGTTGGCACTCCTAGATGTCCCAATCACTATTGGGTCTTTTTTTCGATTAAATCGGTCCATATATAGCCTAGATATCGATCTATGAAGACTGTGTGATAAACGGCGTTTCATAACGTAACGTCATTTTTTTAAATTCAAAAAGTCGACGATAAACTTTCACAAAACACTTCGAAATACTTTTGTAATGCAACTTTAGGTATTAGTACACGTTAATAAGCGATAACCTTCATCAGGAGGCGATGTCAATTCTATAGGTGTCTGTTTCTAAAAAATGTCTTGGAGAGAGCTCGACCAAAACATCCGGTCGGAGACCGGAGGGAATCGATT
Organism: Oncorhynchus keta; assembly: GCF_023373465.1. Lineage (NCBI taxonomy): Eukaryota > Metazoa > Chordata > Actinopteri > Salmoniformes > Salmonidae > Oncorhynchus > Oncorhynchus keta. The sequence continues at coordinate 19,504,970 of NC_068452.1, forward strand.
CCCTTGATTCGGTTAGACCAAGAATCAATTGCGAATCAAATGACAAGACTCTAGACAACGTGTGGAAGCTGTAGGCACTGCAACCTCGGCCTCATTTAATTCGATTCACTTTGAACAATTCCTTGAAGTCGCGGATGGATATTTTTTTCCATTTTCAGTGATCAGATTATTGTGTTATAGTCACAGCCGTGATTTAACCAGTTTTATAAACGTCTGAGTGTTTTCTATCCACACATACTAATCATATGCATGTACTATATTCCTGGCCTGAGTAGCAGGGCGCTGAAATGTTGCGCGATTTTTAACAGAATGTTCGAAAAAGTAGGGGGTAGACTTAACAGGTTAAGCCATTTTGCCACAACTTTGGAAGTATGCTTGGGGTCATTGTCCATTTGGAAGACATATTTGCGACCAAGCGTTAACTTCCTGACTGAGACATTGCTTCAATATATACACATAATTTTCCCACCTCATGGTGCCAACTATTTTGTGAAGTGCACCAGTCCCTCCTGCAGCAAAGCACCCGCACAACACGATGCTGCCACCCCCGTGCTTCACGGTTGGGATGGTGTGCTTCGGCTTGCAAGCCTCCTCCTCTTCATCCAAACATAACGATGGTCATTATGGCCAAACAGTTCTATTTTTGTTTCATCAAACCAGAGGACAATTGTCCAAAAAGTACGATCTTTGTCTCCATGTGCAGTTGCAAACCGTGGTCTGTCTTTTTTATGGCGGTTTTGGAGCAGTGGCTTTTTCCTTGCTGAGCCTTTCAGGTTATGTCAATATAGGACTTGTTTTACTGTGGATATAGATACTTTTTTACCTGTTTCCTCCAGCGTCTTCACAAGGTCCTTTGCTGTTGTTCTGGGATTGATTTGCACTTTTTGCACCAAAGTATGTACATCTCTAGGAGAGAGAACGTGTCTCCTTCCTGAGCGGTATGACGGCTGCGTGGTCCCATGATGTTTATACTTGCATACTATTGTTTGTACAGATGAAAGTGGTACCTTCAGGCGTTTGGAAATTGCTCCCAAGGATGAACTAGACTTTTTCTTTTAGGTCTTGGCTGATTTATTTTATTTTCCCATGATGTCAAGCAAAGAGGCACTGAGTTTGAAGGTATGCCTTAAAATACATCCACAGGTACACCATCAATTGACTCAAATGAGGTCAATTAGCCTATCAGAAGCTTCTAAAGCCATGACACCATTTTCTGAAATTTTCCAAGCTGTTTAAAAGGTACAGTCAACTTAGTGTATGTAAACTTCTGACCCACTGGAATTGTGATACAGTGAATTATAAGTGAAATAATCTGTCTGTAAACAACTGTTGGAAAGATTACTTGTGTCATGCACACAGCAGATATCCTAACCAACTTACCAAAACTATTGTTTGTTAACAAGAAATGTGTAGAGTGGTTGAAAAACCACTTTTAATGACTCCAACCTAAGTGTATGTAAACATCTGACTTCAACTGTATGTTTACATCTCCAAAGCAAGTGAAATGGATAAGAAACAAAAGTGAAATAAACAATAACAAATCAACAGTAAACATTACATTCACAAAAGTTCCAAAAGAATAGACATTTCAAATGTCATATGATGTCTATTTACAGTGTTGAAATGATATTTTTCTCTCTCTCAATTTCAATTCAATTATCTCCTGCTCTCTCTCCCTCTCTTCTTCTCCCGCCTCCCCCCTCATTTTCCTTCTCTCCCTCTCTGACTGTTATCAGGAGATTGGATCTGCTGTTATGTTCACACAGCAGATGCTGACTGACTACTTCTGCTATAATCACGACTACTGCTGCACAGCTCTCTGGCTGAGGATGCTATTAACACTACAGACTCTGAGGTGAGAGTTGGTCAATCTCAAAGCCTGCTCAGAGAAATACTGAACATGGGGTGATAAAGGGGAAACTTACTCTCTGGTTAGCAGAACTGTACAGGGAGGGTACATCTGTATGTAGTCTCTCGTGACTCTCATTTTGAAATCGAGTAGCTGGCCAACAGCACAGGAGTTCTGGGTGCCGAGATGAACCTGTATGTTACTGTTTGAGTGTACAGTGCAGATATGCGGAGATGACTGAATGTATATGGTGAGGTAATGGGCTGTGTCCTGAGATGGATGTGTGTATTGTGGAGTGAATCATAAGATTTATATTCCCTACTACCAACTACACCCGGACATCATTCTGCTGGGCGATTCCACACCAGCGGAAAATATCCTGGGTATCTCAGATTGTTTTGGTAATTCTCACATAGGAACACAAACCATGTTTTAGAAAATCATGATGGAAGTGGCCATTTTAGGCCCTTTTTAGACCTACACATGCCTCCTGTAAGACTCTATGATCCGTGAACTGTACATATAGACATCTTGGTGTCATTATACTCCAGATAGTGTGCTGTAAAATATGGAGTATGTCTAGATTCAAAAATATGTAATAATATGTAATAATAATATTAATGTTCACAATTCAACATGCAAAATATTAATACAAATATCTAAAAACAGTGCCTTTTTATTTTGCTTATTTTTTTTTTACATATTGTTTGGAACAATAATACTCTTCAAACACATCAAATTTCAAGTGTGAGCTCTCTGGTACTTTTAATCCCAATACATACTCAAACCCCAAGATATGACCCATTACATACATTTTATACAAAAATACAAATTTTATATACATTTACATTATAAGTCCTTAACCAATCACAGCCCTCCTTTAGGATTGCACATTCAGCAGACAGAAGCAGAGAGAGTTCCCTTTAAATCCATGTTCCCATCCCCTGTGTTAGTGGTGTTCATAAAATGTATCATAACTTCAGAATTAGCATAGAGCCCACTCTGGAAATGTGATGTACTGTCTTAAAATCAACAAAAATCAAAAAGGATAGGTTTTATATATTTCTATTAATATGTTTAATGTTGAATAATTGAATGTGAACCTTTGTATTTTATAATCTTGATGTACTCCATATATGACAGCACACAACCAGAGTATAATGACACCAAGATATTGTCTGTATCATGTACAGTTCACTAATCACAGGATTTTACAATTAGATCTATTAAGAGCCTAAAATGGCCACTTTCATCATGATTTCTCTGAAATATTGTGATACGAATGTAAAAAGCATTTCAAAACATCGTTTCTCTCAATTAAGTTTTTATGTGATAATTGGCAGAACAATCTGAGATACCCTAAATATATTCCGCTCCTGCTGGCAGGGAATCGCCCTGTTCATGTTACAGATGTGAAGCCTAACACACAACAGTTACATTACTGCTGAAAATACACGGTTATTCCACTGAACTACTACCAAAACATCCTTTTGTGCCAGGGTTATTCAAACTCAAACTACATACGATATGCTGGAATTGTAGTGTTCCCTTGCCTGCACACTCCTACACTCGCTGCCACTCCACCAGAACACATTATTCTGATAGGAACAGTGGAGTAAACACTCTAACCAACCACAGTGTCTCTGCAAAGAGCACCTTACTTTATTGCACATACATAACCGTGTAGCCTATTATTATCTCCATCACTGCTACCTGGTGTACTGGATACTGTCATTACACACTCGAGCAGGAGTAACACAGCAGCATTAGCAGAGAGACAACCAACAAAAGCAACCCATAGAGATCGATCACAAGGGGGCTATGTGTCTCCAATCCTCGGTGCCTATTCTGTGACATCAAGGGGCCAGACCCTTTCAGTGGGGTCGTAGCAGGGTTATAATATATACATATATGCCAGGCGGCTTTATCCAAAGCAAGTTACAGTCATGTGTGCATACTGTACATTTCACATAAGGGTGGTCCCGGGAATCGAATCTACTACCCTGGCATTGCAAGTACCATACTCTAACACAGGGTTCCCCAACTGGCAGCCCCGCAGGCAAGTGATTATATTTGGCCTCTCCTTTTTTGTATTGTTTTATTGTTTGGACAAAAAAAAAAACAGTAAATCAGATTCCCACGTATTCCCACGCATTATAGAGAGATATGTGTGATCGTATACAAACGTAAGAAAGGTTTAAAATGATTATATTTGAGTCAAATATTATATATGGAGTCTTGCGGTCAGTTTGCAGTCTACAAGTTATTTGTGTTCTGGCCCCCTGACCATCCGCTCAAGAAAAAATCTGGCTAAATCTAGTTGATGATCCCTATTCATTACAAGTTCTTTCTTGTCTCAATGGACTTTGGGTCTAGCCACGGGAAGTCATTTGGATCTGGGGGTGCTGTACATTTTTCCTCCAACGAGGCGGGGATTCATCTTTTTGCCCTCGCTGGTGCTGCAGACGATATATCGTCCACTAATAAAGGACTATTAAAGGCCCAGTGCACTACTAAATAAAACTATTAATATCATTTTTTAATAACGATTTTTCAGGAGCTTCTTACAAAAAGCTTACCTTCATCCAAAAGATGTAGGCCTCCGAGATCTGTTGGACGGGCACGCCAGCTAGTGGGTTTTGAAGATCTGCTAAATGTTGAATTTTAAATCAATAACCGATATCGGAAATGGTTAAAAAAAAAAAAACACAAAAAACTTATGCATTCTAAAAATGTAACCAAATAAAGGAATGCTATGATAATAATACTAGACCTATCGACTGCTAATAGAGTGCATAGCGTATTAATTGGTGTTACAAGTGAGGGCTCGTCCTGAAGGCCTTTTGGTCAGAGCTACGTCATAACGTCAAAAAGTTAGTAGGCTAATAATAAACTATAACCCTAATTATTTATCACCTCTGAAGGGCCCGTGGGTTCGATGGGAGTCTGGTTACAACGGTGTTCCTTTCTATAGTTTAATCAGAATCCAAGTGAAGTTAGCCTGGCTGACGCAACTCACGTGAGTCTCCACTAAATACATCTGGGAAGGGTAGACTGTGGTCAGAATAAACGTCTCTAATTTCAGGTATCAAGTAGATGACTTGCCGCCTAAAGGTTAAATACATAAAATAAAAGATGTCACATAATAAAGTCTCAGATATAAACTACATATATATGTGATTATAAACTTTTTGTTCTTATTACAAAACCGTGGCTACAGGAAGATTTACAGGTGAAATATTGTGTATGTCTATAAGCCCTGTATAAATAAACTAGGTCTATTTTTCATAGCCGGTTACAAACAAAGTATTTCAGCAAGCAGACCATAAATTCTTGTGCGCGCGTACCCGTAATCCTTTGAGTTCACTCCTGCAAAGTTATGGCGAACTTCCATCGCTGCTCACTCGCTGGCCGCATGCTCAGTGCTGAGCCGTTCGCGTATGTCCTGTGCGCGTTCCCGGTTTGGAGAGGTCCGTGCCATGTCCACCCGCCTCGGGGAAAAGGTGCTTTGTTTCTCAAAGCTATAATTCAAGAAAACTGACTAAATGTATCGGTGAGTATATTATTCTCTAACACATGTATGACAGGTGTGTTTCGTTTTCTTTCCAGTATTCAGAATCGGATGACTCAAGTGTGAATTATATTAGGTTGGGGGGGAATTCATTGAATTCATTGTATCACTCTATGGAATGTGTACTGTTCCTCGAGGAAAAATAATGATTTGGGGGGTTTGGAGTTCGCTGACTTAACAATTCTGCAAATATTGAAAATGCAGTTCTGATACGACAACACAACTGAGAAACTGTAACTTTGACTAGTGAACAGAAATATTTATTTATTTATCGTTATTTATTTACTCATTTCAAACGTATTATTTCAAAGATTGGAGATGAGATGGGTCCCTGTTGCTTTTTTTTGCAGAACATTGTTCCATCTGTTGTTGGAAATTCAACTTGATTCAGTTAAATCTTTGTTTTTAAAGAGCTTGGTCTCTCATTGCTGATATTCCTCAAATGACTGGATGCACCTCTGTATCACTATTCCATCATAAACATTGTTGGTGTAGTGAATTTGGAGGTGTGGGAACTGCAATCTGGGACAGAATGTGGCCCTTTGTGAGGGGGAACAGAGATGTTTACATTAAGCCTACAGAATGTCTCCAGGCTCTAGTATACTGTGTCTCACTACAAAAGAATCAAAGATGGTGACCACAATACTGATGGAGATGCATTAGGATCAAGTTGAGAAATGCCAGAGCACACCCCCTGTGATCTAACTAAAGGGGTAAATTTACTAAATCAGTTTGATGATCAGTCTGAGGTTCTAGTGCAGGGATCATCAACTAGATATTCAACCATGCCGATTCTTTCTTGAGTGGATGGTCAGGGGACCGGGACATACTTACAAATTATTTGAAGCCTGCAAATTAGCTATTTGACTCAATCTCTGTACAATAATTTGCAAATAAATTCCTTAAAAATCCTACAGTGTGATTTTACAGGCCCCTCTCATCTTTTTAAGTGGGAGAACTTGCACAATTGGTGGCTGACTAAATACTTTTTTGCCCCACTGTATATTCCTCTATTATGCGTGGGAATACTTTGGAACAAATTTCCAAAATCAAAATCACTTGGATTTGATTTTTTTTTACAATATTTTATGTCCAACAATAAAGAATTCTAAAAATATAAAGTACCAGGGCGGGCATACCTACTCATCCAAGGGTTTTCCTTTATTTTTTACTATTTCTACATTGTAGAATAATAGTGATGACATCAAAACTATGAAATATCACATATGGATTCATGTAGTAAGCAAACAAGTGTTAAACAAATAAAAATATATGTTATATTTGAGATTCTTCAAAGTAGCATTTCTTTGTCTTCATTACAGCTTTGCACACTCTTGGCATTCTCTCAACTATCTTTGAGGTGCATTTCAATTAACAGGTGTGCCTTGTTAAAACTGCATTTGTGGAATTTCTTTCCTTCTTAATGCGTTTGAGCCAATCAGCTGTGTTGTGACAAAATAGGGGTGGTATAGCGAAGATAGCCCTATTTGGTAAAATACCAAGTCCATATCATGTCAAGAACAGCTCAAATAAGCAAAGACATGAAGCTCAGCCAATCATTCAAATTTCAAGATCTCTGAAAGTTTCTTCAAGTGCAATTGCAAAAACCATCAAGCGCTATGATGAAACTGGCTCTCATGAGAACCGCCACAGGAATGGAAGACCCAGAGTTACCTCTGCTGCAGAGGATAAGTTCATTAAAGTTAACTGCACCTCAGATTGCAGCCCATATAAATGCTTCACAGAGTTCAAGTAACAGACACATCTCAACATCAACTGTTCAGAGGAGACTGCGTGAATCAGGCCTTCATGGCTGAATTGCTGCAAAGAAACCACTACTAAAGGATACCAATAATAAGATGAGACTTGCTTGAGCCAAGAAACACGAGCAATGGACATTATACCAGTGGATATCTGTCCTTAGGTCTGATTAGTCCAAATTTGCGATTTTTGGTTCCAACCGCTGTCTTTGTAAGACGCAGAGTAGGTGAACAAATGATCTCCGCATGTGTGGTTCCCACCATGAAGCATGGAGGAGGAGGTATGATGTGTGGGGATGCTTTGTGATTTATTTTAGAATTTAAGGCACACTTAACCAGCATGGTCACCACAGCATTCTGTAGCGATACGCCATCCCATCTGATTTGCACTTAGTAGGACTTTTGTTCATTTGTTTTTCAACAGGAAAATGACCCAACACACCTCCAAGCTGTTTTAGTGTTATTTGACCAATAAGGAGAGTGATGGCATGCTGCTTCAGATGACCTGGCCTACACAATCACCCGACCTCAACCCAATTGAGATGGTTTGGGATGAGTTGGACCGCAGAGGGAAGGAAAAACAGCCAACAAGTGCTCAGCATATGTGGGAACTCCTTCAAGACTGTTGGAAAAACATTCCAGGTGAAGCTGGTTGAGAGAATGCCAAGTGTGTGTAAAGCTGTCATCAAGGCAAAGGGTGGCTACTTTGAAGAATCTAAAATATGTTTTGATTTGTTTAACACTTTTTTGGTTCCTACATGATTCTTCCATATGTGTTATTTTATCATTTTGATGTCTTCACTATTATTTTACAATGTACAAAATAGTAAAAGTTAAAGAAAAACCTTGAAGAGTAGGTGTATCCAAACTTTTGACTAGTACTGTATATATATTCTTTGGTTCAGAAAACTTGGGGGGGGGGGGCAAATAAAATCACTGGGCCACCCGTTGGAGAACCCTGTTCTAGTGGTTGTGGTTCCTTTATTTTTGGGGATGCGTGACAGTTCAGGGGATCCACGTGTTTGAGGGTGTGAGTTGGAAGCAGACGTTACAGTTTGGCCCAATGGATCTGCCCACAAATACAGAATAAAACAGTCATCTGTCTATCAAATCATCTTTTTGCAATGGAAATGTGTGGAGAAACCAATCAAAACTCCACCCTGAGTGAGTGCCTCTGAAACCAACAGGCTGTAAAGAGACCGTTGGCCACTGAGGAGAAAAGAAGTCAGAAACGCTTGATTGAAAGAGGGGTGAAAGAACTGTATGATTCGGCCAGTGTGTCTCAAATTAATCTGCTTAAAGAATTACAACATTCCAAATCAGAATCTCATATAATCATCTGGATCAAAATGTTGGTTGGGAATGTTGTAATTCGGTAATTCCGTTGCCCATAGTGACTGCATAAAAGCTGTGTTTCCATGGTGTCTCTCCACTGTATGAGTAAAAACTAATTCCAAAGCTATTATGCTATACCAGAAGGAATTTTGTCTTTCTGCTCATGGCCTCTTATAGTAGTAGTGAGACTCACACACACACACACTGGGCTTTCAGGTAGGGCAAGGTCAATGAGTTACTACACTAGGCAGAGGACAGGTACTGTATGTTGTGTGGTCTTGTTTTACACATCCTGTGTGAAATCTACTCACTGTGGTAAGACCATCAGAAGTACATTACAGATTCGCACAACTAGGACCCGAGAACCCCAAAAGGGTAAGAGGGTAGACAACGGGTACAGTTTTATTTTGAAAGGATATTGTTTATTTTGCTGTGTGTATATTTGGATCCTGAACAGCTGGCCATAAAGTATGTCAGATACCAAAAACACAACACTCACATAACTCTGATTAAAAGCTGTTATAAAGCATTCACATCATTTATCATGGGTTTCTTGTTGGATGTGGTTACACCAGGTCAAAAAAGTGTGAAACATGCAAATAACATGTTAATCTCTTCCTATTTTGTATGATTATATCATTTTGGGTTGAGATTCAGATGTTATGATCAACTAACTGTGTTGTATTAATGGACAGTATGTACTCTGCTACAGTAAACGAGAACCAACACAACGGGCTTGCCCACTGATTGCTTCCTCTATGAGTTCAGATAAAGATCAGAGTTCTGTGTGGTTTGGAGGGCATGTTCTCTGTGGTTTGTGACGCACAGTAGGCTATGTCTAACTACGTGGTTGCCCATCTTCAGACAGCTCCTCAGCTAACACTTCTTTCAGGATGTAACCGCATGTCTATCAATCAACTGTCTGTAACCACAACACTACAAACCACTAATGACCAACTCCTCCACAGATAAGCGATCAGCCATAAAGGCCAAGCCCAGACAACCAGAACCCTGGTCTGATCAGAACCCCTTTCTCTCCCCCTGTTGCCGACTGCCGACGCCCTGGGACCCGTCGTCGCCATGGAGACGGTGGTGATCGTGGCCATTGGGGTGCTGGCCACCATCTTCCTGGCCTCCTTCATTGCCCTGGTGGTGGTGTGTCGACACCGCTACTGCCACCCCCACCACCTGCTGCACCACTTCAACTCCAAGTCAGTGTCTAGTATAACTACTAGCTACATACAATGCATCTGGGAGGGGGAGGGAGGGGACGGTGGCATCTTGGGTCGCCTAGTATACCTAGCTAGCTTCATCTGGGAGGGGGAGGGAGGGAACAGTGGCATCTTGGTCGCCTAGTATACCTAGCTAGCTTCATCTGGGAGGGAAGGGACAGTGGCATCTTGGGTCGCCTAGTATACCTAGCTAGCTTCATTTGGGAGGGAAGGGACAGTGGCATCTTGGGTCGCCTAGTATACCTAGCTAGCTTCATCTGGGAGGGGGAGGGAGGGAACAGTGGCATCTTGGGTCGCCTAGTATACCTAGCTAGCTTCATCTGGGAGGGGGAGGGAGGGAACAGTGGCATCTTGGTCGCCTAGTATACCTAGCTAGCTTCATCTGGGAGGGGGGGGGGACAGTGGCATTTTGGATGGTTATGGGTAGGGCCCTGAGTTTGTCCAGACCAGGAAAACTCTTGGCCCTAGTGATGGGGTATGTGGCCTAGGCCCTATAAGGCATTAGATGGTGGTAAGGGGTCCTGGATATAGCTGATTCAACTGTATTCCACTCTTACCCAGGTCCAATGGACTGACCTGCTGGTTTGAAGCTATAAATCTATGGATTGAACAGAGCGACTTCACAGCACTAAGGTCAAAACGATACATGGGATTAATACTAAGTCAACATACAGGGGCAAAGTTCTCGAGCCAGTAATGTCTCTGTCTCTTTCTCTTGTTCTCTCACTCTCCTTCGTGTTCCCCCTCTAATACACACACGCTTCTATTCAGAATACATTCCCTCCCTCTCACACACCTATTCAATACACATTCCCTCCCTTTCTCTCTCACACACTCTCTCTTCCCTTCACCAGAACCTCTCTGCTTCCCCACAGACCCAATGTTGACCTGATCGGTGCCATGGAAACCCAGAGTGAGCCGTCTGAGCTGGAGCTGGACGACGTGGTCATCACCAACCCTCACATCGAGGCCATCCTGGAGAACGAGGACTGGATCGAGGACGCCTCGTACGTCTGCCATGTGACACTGACATATGCCAGGAGTAGATCAGGCTAGCTGTTGTAGCTATTCGTATATATATATATATATATATATATATATATATCCTTCCATGATCATAACATCATCAAGTTCAAATAGGTGATACATCTCTGACATGATCATACAATAATGAACCCTTATTTAAAGCTATTCTCTCTTTCTTTAACAGTGGCTTGGTTTCGCATTGTATATCCATCTTAAAGGTAATGTCTACGTGCTGTACACCCTGCATGAATACATTGTTTTCATTAGGATCTAACTCAATGATATTTACACGCTCTCTCCTTTGGCAGATCTGCCACACCCTGACTGAAAAGCTGGTTGCCATGACAATGGGCTCAGGCGCTAAGGTGAAAGCCCCAGCCAGCCTCAGTGACATCATCACGGTGGCTAAACGCATCAGTCCGAGGTAACTGTCAGGTTATACAGCACCATCACACAACCCTTACAATTGTCTGACCGTCCTACGTCCTTCATGACCTCCCATCGTCCTGTGCGTGTCTGTAGGGTGGATGACGTTGTGCGATCTATGTACCCTCCACTGGACCCCATACTCCTGGATGCCAGGTAGCTAATGAAGTTTTCTTTTGTTAGATAACATCATTTATCATATTTTGAGGGGACAAAGATAGCCCGGGCAAATAGACAATATAGATCATAGCTCTGCTGATAGAACTCATATGATGGTCTGACCTGACCAACAAAGGGACTACAGGTGGGGATGGTACAATATAAGCCATGGTAATCAGACGGACTTGTGCGTCAATGTTTCCCTGTCCAGTCTTGATGGAGAAATTCTACATGCTCTTTGTCTATTTTGTCCCCTCAGGGCCACCGCCCTCCTTCTGTCAGTCAGTCACCTGGTGCTGGTGACCCGCAACGCCTGTCACATGTCTGGCAGCATGGACTGGATCGACCAATCACTGCACGCCGCTGAGGATCACATGGTGGTGCTGCGGGAGGCGGCGCTAGCGTCCGAACCGGAACGGAGTCTACCTGGAATAGACGTGCAGAGAGAGCAGGCCATCTAGAACACACAGACACGTACATACACACACACATACACTCCTTCTCTATACATTATACACATCTCGGGCACATTCTCACACGTACACAATGCTTGATAAACACACAATAAGAAAACTCAACACATTCCCACTTTCCCGCTGCCATTCTGTGCTGATTTACATACAGATGGGTTGCCAGATAATAGAATAGAGCTGGTTTTAGAAACCGACAGGTGCCAGATCCTTGTGCTATTTTCCTCTTGATCCTTTCACTTTTATCATGTTTCTGGTTTTGTATATAGTTATGTATAACCATAATGCATGTTATGATTAGGATCTATATAGGTTTTATGTTACACTCTCAGATTCATATTGTCTTGTAAGTAAAGTGCAGAGCTCACTGAGATAGGCTTGTGTGTAGTTGTTGCCATGGACGACTGGCCCCTTGATATTCATTCCTGAGTGTCTTCCATCTCCCAGTGGTGAGCTGTAATCTGCCCCGTTAGGAGTGCACAGTCACATGGAAGCTTAAATTTAGTCAACTAATCCATGTGGGGGGAAAACCCTGGACACCCAATAGGACCAAAGGCAGGGGAAATACATGCACACCTACTCAGAGCAATACACTCTTACTCAGAACAATACACTCTTACTTAGAGCAATACACTCTTACTCAGAGCAATTCACTCTTACTCAGAACAATACACTCTTAGAGCAATACACTCTTACTCAGAACAATACACTCTTACTTAGAGCAATACACTCTTACTCAGAACAATACACTCTTACTCAGAGCAATACACTCTTACTCAGAGCAATTCACTCTTACTCAGAACAATACACTCTTACTCAGAGCAATACACTCTTACTCAGAGCAATTCACTCTTACTCAGAACAATACACTCTTACTTAGAGCAATACACTCTTACTTAGAGCAATACACGCTTACTCAGAGCAATACACTCTTAGTCAGAACAATTCAAGCTTACTCAGAGCAATACATGCTTACTCAGAGCAATACACGCTTACTCAGAGCAATACACGCTTACTCAGAGCAATACTCTTACTTAGAGAAATACACACCTACTCAGAGCAATACACACTTACTCAGAGCAATACACTTACTTAGAGAAATACACACCTACTCAGAGCAATACAGTTACTTAGAGAAATACACACCTACTCAGAGCAATACAGTTACTTAGAGAAATACACAACTACTCAGAGCAATACACGCTTACTCAGAGCAATACACTCTTACTCAGAACAATACACTCTTACTTAGAGAAATACAGTCTTACTCAGAACAAAACGCTGCTACTTTTTATTTTTTAGAACCAGAATCTTTGTGAGCCGTGTCAAATGAGGTGGAGGTGAATTTGCGTGCCTTGTGCTGGCCGGTGGTGCGATGTTATTGGAGCATGGCTAGCTGCCTCTCCATGCATGCCTAATACCGTAGCTAGAACTGAAACCCAAGAGCAGTAATCACAGCATAACCCAGCTTTACACACACACACACTGTCCAGCCCTAACACAGCTCACAGAGCTGCAAACACTGCGCCACACACTCAAGCTTACGGAGCAACTGTAACAAGAGCTCACACTCTGCTAACCTAAGGAGCAACTGTACACAGTGATACACACACTTACGCAAAGAGACAGCGTCGGTACTGTAAATGCACACATAAGACTTTATGGGCAAAAGCTTAAGAGACAAATCAGGCGTTTTTTTTCCCACATGGTCTTTCTGAGAAGACATGCCTTTTGTGCCTTGTTCCTTCTTATAATTCAAGCTCTGAAATTCAGCCTACGAAAAGACTGCCAGTATAACGGCAGCTTACATCAGATAAGCAGAGCTCTGTGATGGAACGATATTGATTAAGATGAAACATGAAGAAAGTGGCCACTCCTTTATTTTCCTGGTTTCCGTCGTTTATTACAATAGATTTTTGTTGTTGTTGTATGTAAGCATGTTTCGTGCTGTTTCCTTACCCCTCCTCTTTTTCAACTTTCTCTTTATATCCTCCATTGATTTGTACAGGTAAATTAAAGTTTCATAGGAAAATGTGTAACGCTCTTTCTTCATCTTTTTAGTTTGACATTTCTGAGGGGAATCCATAGTCGGTAAGAGAAGCACACACTCGTGTAAGCTCTAGGAATAAGAAAATGGATCCAGTTGATTGATTGGGGATAAGGATAGTTCTGTCCTTCTGTTTGACGGTATAGGCAGTCTTGTCTCTCGGCAAGCGAGAGCGATTGGCTGAGAACGAATAAGGCCCTAAAGCACCATACTTAAAGAAGACACACAGATACAACTTAGAAACAGCTACTAAGAAAACACTGTACGCAATTGTCATCACCTGACAATAAAATATAATTATCTTGAAAATTGAAAATACAACAACAAAAAATATCTCAGGATATGTTGACATTTTTGTGTTTGTTCAGGTTTTCAATAGTCCTTTGCTTTTTTTCAGGCTGATTTGTTTCCAGTTTGGGAGGAAGTCATACTCATCTCTCTTCATCTCCAAAATAGTCTGAAACATATAAACAAGCAAACCTTACATCAGATAACTGTAGCATACTGGAAAAAACAAGCATCCAAAAGCAAGCATCCACTGGTCTTAGGGATGAACGTTTTTGTGAAATATTTACACAGAAATCCTACATAAGTCACATTTTCTCTTAAACCAGCTGTTTTTAATCATCTCGAGACTACCACAGGAAGACATTTCAATTGGCCATATCAGACCACAGCCGTCATTAAGACGTTAGTGGTGCGCCCTAGTGGCTGTCAGGTGTAGCTGCACCCTGTTTTATATAACGTCATAATACTGTACATAACATTCAGCAGACAAACGTATCCAAAGTGTGCATACATAGTCCGTGCATACACTTTCATATGAGTGGCCCCAGTGAGAATCAAACCCACTATCCTGACGGGGGTCATGCTCTACCAACTGAGCCGCACAGGACTAGCGTGTTTTGTGTGTCAACCTGGAAGTCGTGGTCGGAGAGGTATATCTCCAGGCGCTGGGGGTCCACTCCCTCTGGCAGAGGGGTCTGCAGCAGCTCCTCTAGGGGGTACTGGGTCTTACTGAGCTGGGCCAGGGCGTCCTGCACCAAGGTCAGCTTGACCCGCCCGGCCTCCCCCTGGACAACATCGTTCACAAGTCAGCATATCTAAATCCAAAACATACCTGGCTTTGAAAGACAAAGACCGTGGTGTTGCTATGACACAGCAGTCTTTACCCAACCAGATCATACTGAACTGGGTTTACTGCTGTTGTGAAGTTATTACCGATGATGCTACTGATGCGTACGGATGCTATTATTGATAATGATAGTGATTGTGAGGAGGAGGACGAATAGTCCTCTTTTCCTGTACCTGCGTGGTGGGTGTGGGTCTCTTCTCCCAGCGAGGGAAAACGTTGGTGAAGGTGAGGGGTTCTGCTCCGTCCTGGATGAGGTAGGCCTGAAGGGGGCGCCTTGGGTTCCTCTCTAAAACAACACACCGCAAACCATCAGAACCACAGAACAACTTAGCCCCTAACTACAGCATATCCCCAACACACTCCTGATAACGACCAACAACCATCTAAACACCTCAGATTAAAAGATGGACCTCGAAGCCACTTCCTCTACTTATTCCTCCCCTCTAATCAAGGACTGATTTGGACCTAGGACACCAGGTGGGTGCAATTACCAGCAGTACTCTGGAAGTCGTGGGGTAAGATGTATATACCCCTGATTTAAACCATCAACTATTATATTAGCTGCCTTGCTTTGTCTACTGGCTCTCACCTTTGCAGTACTGGAGCACTGTCTGCATGGCACACCTCCTCTCGTTAGCCCAGCGGATACAGGCTGAGCCAGCGGTCTCACTGTCCTCAGGCTCACCTGCCTGCCACAGATACAGCTCCATACAGTTATCCAGAAGGAACAGGGCTGGGGAGGGATTAGAGAAAGAGAGAGAAAGAGAGTTAGAGATAACTGGTCCTGAGTTCACAAACCTGTTCTACTAACACACTGAAGCCTCAGTCAGGACCGGAACATCCGATCAATCAGAATAAAACAAATTACAACATAGTCAAAACAAAACTGGCCCTAAATCGACAATACACCGTGGCTAACTATTTGACCATGGTTACTGATCAAAACCTTAGAAAAACCTTGACAGAGTACAGGCTCAGTGAGCACAGCCTTGTCATTGTAAAAGGTAGACACAGGAAACCTGGCTCCCTGTAGAGGAAAGGCTATGCAACCACTGCACCACAGCAGAACCTGAGACGGAGCTGCATTTCCTGACAAAATGTTTAGAAAAAATGTAAAACAATTAGAGTGTAATTGCCCCAAATTTAAAACCCTTATTCAAGGTTTCAAAGACCTCTCTGATGAGAATAGGCTACCTGTCCTGTTGGGCGAGGACGCGGAGAGCTGTGGGTTGGCAGCGCACTACATTGCTGCCTGCAATAAGATGAGGGACCGTGTCTGACAGACCAATCAATGTCCTCAACATGTCCTCAACTGTATGCTTATTTTTATTGTTGAATGTATGGTTATTTTGACCGTTGGTTATTGTTGTTCCGTTGACAACTTTGATTCTTCTTATTTTAATATTGTAAATATCCTAAATACATTTTGGCAATATGTACATTGTTACGTCATGCCAATAAAGCAAATTGAGAGAGAGGAGAGGGAGCGTTAGAGAGAGAGAGAGTGAGGGAGGGAGGGGCCAGAGAGAGAGAGAGAGAGAGAGAGAGAGAGAGAGAGAGAGAGAGAGAGAGAGAGAGAGGAGAGAGAGAGAGAGACAGAGAGAGGGAGGGAGGGGCCAGAGAGAGAGTTAGAGAGAGAGGGAGAGAGGGAGAGAGGGAGAGAGAGAGAGGGGCAGAGAAACAGTGAGAAAGGGAAAGAAAAGGAGGGATACTAGGTGAGTGTTTTGTACTTCAAGTCCCTGTGATAAAAATGGAAGTTTTGTTTATGAGTGCCTGAGTGCATACATGTGTGTTTGGGCATTGAGCAGACACTCACCTGGCTGTGGCACAAAGTACAGGCTCTCCTGGACAAAGGGCATCGCCATGACAACCCCTGGCAACCGGGCAGGGCTCTGCAGCTCCTCCCCCTGGAAGGTTCCGGAATGGGTGCTCAGATGGAAGAGGCGTGGCGTGAAGTTATACTTCCCTGGATCTGAGCGATAACAACCCACAGAATCTCATCACATCAACCTCTCAAACTTTCAGCACTTAGAGAAGTTCAGCTACTTTATACCTTCTGTATTAGTCATTTGTGTGTTCATTGTCCAAACAGAAATGACAAGATTATGTTATAATTCTGTAATTGCATCAAAGGGTTGTTTAATGCAACAGAATAAGGGGTTGTTAGAACTCTCATCTGTGTGTGTTGTACTGAGGATGGGCCTCTGGAAGATTTACGATGTCTTTGGGTGATACCGCATTCCAGAGCATGAGTTAATGTTTCTGTTCTATAAGGTACCAGGGGGAGATGACCCCAGGGACAGACCCTGGTCTCTACAGAATGAGATATTGTCTGCTGTGAATTCTAAGTATATTTCATACTAGTCTTAACCTTGTGACCCATTCCATACATCTGTTGTTTGTCATGTAGCCTGAAGGGGGTGTATCTTGGCTATAAAAAGACCTTTGTACTTTTGTCTCGAGGCTCTCAACGAATCATCTGAGGGTGATTCGTCGACCAGTCATCATTATCGTAGAGCACTCAATCAATTCACTTTATATGTGTGTGTTGTATTGACCTGCTCTCTTACTAATAGGTGAATTAAGACTTAGTTTAAGTACAACTCTTACTTGTGTGATAAGTTTGTCTCTCCTCATTTGATAGCAAAGAAATTAACTACCACATCATTTAAAAAGAAGACATTTGGGCTTTGATATCTGTTCAGGTTATTCTGAACTTTCAGGTATTCCGTTAAATACAGTGCCGTGAAAAGGTATTTGCCCCATCGGTCATTTTCTCTACTTTTGCATATTATATTATTGAATGTAATCAGATCTTCTACCAAAACCCAATATTAGATAAAGGGAACCTGAGTTTTCAAATAACAAAAAAATGGTATACTTATTGTATATATTTAATGAACGAAGTTATGCAACACCCAATTCCTTTCTGTGAATAAGTAATTGCCCCCTTACACTCAATAACTGGCTGTGCCACCTTTAGCTGCGATGACTTCAACCAAATACTTCCTGTAGTTGTTAATCAGTCTTTCACATCGCTGTGGAGGAATTTTGGCCCACTCTTCCATGCAGACCTTCTTTAACTCAGCAAAATTTGTGGGTTTTTAAGCATGAACTGCTCGTTTCAAGTCCTGCCACAACATCTCAACTGGGATTAGGTCTGGACTTTGACTAAGGCCATTTCAAAACTTCAAATGTGTTGCTTTTTAGCCATTTTCAGGTAGACTTGATTGTGTGCTTTGGATCATTGTCTTGCTGCATGACCCATCTGCACTTCAGCTACAGCTCACCGATGGATGGCCTGAATGACTGCATGGGAACTCTATTCCACATCTGATGCACGCAGTAGAATAAGATTTGAAAAGCGGGTAAAAACACACCTTATGGAACAACGGGGACTGTGAAGAGACACACACAAAAAGGTACAGACCCATGCATACGCACACATTGTGACATTGTTGTATGGTGGTACTGAACATTTTGTGTTGTGGATATGTGGTGGTGTAGGGATGTTATATGATGTCGTGTTTTATCTTTAACTCACTCAGTACAAACATAGTTCACTGTTTTATCTTCTGTTTTATATATGTCATGTGGGTGCTTTGGTGTGTTTGGTCTGCCTTGGCAGCAGCTAATGGGGTTCCCGAATAAAATACAAATGTCGTCCACAAAGTTGACTACATTTTGCCAAAAAGCACCTGGATGATCAGCAAGACTCTCGGAAGAATGTTCTATGGACAGATGACTCAAAAGTATAACTTTTTGGATGACGTGGGTGCCGTTATGCCTGGCGAAAACCAAACACTGCATTCCACAGTAGGAACCTCATACCAACGGTCAAGCATGGTGGCGGTAGTGTGATGGTTTGGGGATGCTTTGCTGACTCAGGTTTCTGGACGTCTTGCCTTTAATAGTCTCTGAGCTGAAGCTGAAGTGCAGCTGGGTCATGCAGCAAGACAATGATCCAAAACACACAATCAAGTCTACATGAGTTCAAGGCAACTGGGAAATTGGGAATAAACAAGTTCCGACTGGGAAAATAAGTCCTTCTGTAGCTCAGTTGGTAGAGCATGGCGCTTGTAACGCCAGGGTAGTGGGTTCGATTCCCGGGACCACCCATACGTAGAATGTATGCACACATGACTGTAAGTCGCTTTGGATAAAAGCGTCTGCTAAATGGCATATATATTATGAAAATGGCTAAAAAGCAACAAATTTGACATTTTGGAATGGCCTAGTCCAGACCTAATCCCAATTGAGATGTTGTGGCAGGATTTGAAATGAGCAGTTCGTGCTTGAAAACCCACAAATGTTGCCGAGTTACCGCATAGAAGAGCGGGCCAAAGCTCCTCCACAGCGATGTGAGAGACTGTTCCACAACTACAGGAAGCGTTTGGTTGGAGTCATTGTAGCTAAATGTGGCAAAACCAGTTATTGAGTGTAAAGGGTCATAACTTTTTAATACATGGGCATTGGGTGTTGCAAAACTTTGTTCATGAAATAAATGAAGTAAGTGTGTCATTGTTGTGCTATTTATTCACTCAGGTTCCCTTTATCTAATATTAGTTTTTGGTTGAAGATCTGATGACATTCAGTATAAAAAAATATGCAAAAGTAGAGACAATTAGAAAAAGGGAAAATACTTTTTCACGGCACTGTCTGTCAAGGTGTGTTTTCTTCAGGTACGAACAGGAGCTGAGAGGTGTGTACCTTGTCGCATGCAGTCATAGGCCTTCCTGTCCTGCTGCCCAATAGCGTTCCCAAACTCCACAGGCTCCGCCCCTTCCTCCACTTCCTGCACCCTCAAAGGGCTTTCACTGCTGAGGCCCAGTTCAGGAGGGCACCTAAACACACAGACAGCAGAAAGCACACATACCCACGTATTAATACTGTTTGCATTCCAACAAATGAATACACACAGAAGCACAGGAACACATCCATGAAGTGAGACTTACATCTGAGTGAGTCGCTCCACAGCCCTCTTGCCTGCCTCCCGGGAGCTGGCGTGGACCTTACAGCCATGCCACAGGTAGAGCGCCCCCTGTTGACTGTTGAGCAGTATGAGAGAACCTCGGGAGCGCAGGCTGCCACAGCGGCAGTCCACCTCCAACAGACTGGCCTCCTCAGGCAGCTCCCCACGCACACAGAACAGACGCCAGACTCCTACAGGACATAGTGAGATTGCAGTTAGGAACACAGGTCTACACAGAACACATAGACACACAACCAGACACACACCCCACCTAAATTAGAGGAGGTAAAGCCAAGGTAATATCCCACCTGTGTTGTTGGTGGTGTCCGCTCGGCAGCCTTTGTGGATGACCAGACCTCCCTGGAAAAGCTGAAGAAAACATGGAGGCTCCTGCCCCTGAGGCACCATCACCTTCAACAGGACAACAACAACAACACAGGTAGAAACATCAGTCAACGAGCCTACTGTACTCAACAACCAAAGGCATCCTTCTCAGCAATAACACTGGTTTAAACGCAGGCCTCTGAAATGCTAGGCAGGTTTAACGATAGACATCCTATAATTTGCATGTCCTATATGTGATTCTATGGTTTTAACTGAGGCTATGGGTGGTTTAAGAGGGTAGATGGAAGAACCACCCACCTGTGTTCCCTCATGACTCCTGAGGGCAGACGCGCCTCGCCCATTGATACTGGAGTGCCGGCCCTGCCAGATGAAGACAGCAGAGCACTCCCTCCCAGGCTCCCCGCTTTGATCCGCTGGGCTGAGAGTATAGGTCCAGCGGACCAGGTATGTGTCTCCTTCATGTAGCTGGCCTGGGCTCTCCAGCTGGGCCTCGCTGTCCTCAAACTCCTGAATGTGCCAGGTATCCACGGCAACAGTGCTCAGCTCCACCTGCCGCCCGTCCTCCAGGGGTACGATACCATGCCCCCTCTGAACATCCACCCCCCCCAGGACTGTAGGGACCGCCCCGTCCCCTGGCACCGCCACCCCCTGCCCTGCCACCAGCGCCTTGGCATCACACGCACACAGAGACACACACTCTAACTGCTGCTGGGGCTGCTGGGGCAGGGGACTCTGCTGGGGCCACACTGGCGTGGCAGTCTGCACAGAGAGACACAGTAGAGAGAGAGGAAGGGAGAGGAGAAATACGGTCAAAGAAGATCAGGCATCTTTCTCACAGTCACTCTGAATCTGTACAGGATGGGTCCTATTTGGCTTTGAGTCATGTGTTTCGCACATTGACTCGGGACCGGTACCCCCTGTACATAGCCTCGTTATTAGTATTTTATTGTTACTTTTGTTTATTTAGTCAATATTTTCTTAACCTTTTTTTCTTACAAGGTCATGTTGGTTAAAGGGCTGATAAGTAAGCATTTCACGGTAAGGTCTACAGCTGTTGTATTCAGCGCATGTGACAAATACAATTACGTTTTGAATTGATCTTTCTCTCACTAACCTGTGCCTCCTCCACCACCATTGCAGCGGTCTCCTCCTTATCTCCAGACCAGTCCAGAAACTTCTCCCTGAAGAGGGCTGTCTCCTTGTGCTCAGAGACACAGCCAAACAGAGCCCAGCCGGGCCGTCTTTCACCTTGCCTGTACACAAATCACACACATAATGTATCAATGAATACAACAGTATGTATTTAAATGAGGTATTTTACTATGTGTAGTGTGTACCTACGGCTGTATGCTGGGGTTGCAGTGTGTGGGGTCCAGTGGGTTGACCCTACAGTTGCTGTAGTCGTAGGGACCAGCCCACACCTGCTGGGCCAGCTGTACAGTCACACTCCTGTCGCCAGGGACAACATCCTTCCCATGCCACAGGTAAACCTCGCTGCCAAAGTCAAACACCAGGGCCTGGTAGAGAGACAGGGTAACAAACAGAGGCAGAGAGAGAGGCAGAGACAAAGAGAGACAGAGGCAGAGAGAGAGAACTATTCAGAGATCAGATACTATCTGTAGTGTTGAAAATCACACAAAAGTTGATAGATGGCATTCCAGTTTATAATCTTCGTATTGAGTTAAAAACCCATTGATTTATATGTAGCACCAAGGCAGCAATGGATGAGAAGCCACAGAAACACACAGGGGGATCCAAGGAGGGACTGACCTCAGTGGGTCCCAGTAGGGAGACAGTGGGGATGGCTGCCCAGGCCTGCTCATGGGGTACGAGTCTGTTCTCCACCAGCCTGTACAAACAGTTAGACTCCACCACCCCACTCTCATACAGCTCATCCTCTTCTGGGGCTCCCGCTCCTACAGGGAACACACACATATACAATCACACATACAGTACACAAAGACAGACGCAAATGGTCACTTACTGGTTTCTTGCATACTTACTTTCTTGGTTTCTTACTTGCTGACTGATTGACCGACTTAGTTTACTGACTGACTGACTGACTCAATTTACTGACTGACTGATTTAGTTTACTGACTTACTGACTGACTTAGTTTACTGACTTACTGACTGACTTAGTTTACTGACTGACTGACTGACTTAATTTACTGACTGACTGATTTAGTTTACTGACTTACTGACTGACTTAGTTTACTGACTTACTGACTGACTTAGTTTACTTACTGACTGACTGACTTTATTAGTTAGTTTACTGACTGAATGGCTGACTTAATTACTTATGTTTACTGACTGACTTAGTTTACTGACTTACTTAGGTTACTTACTTACTTACTGAGTCACTTAGTTTACTTACTGACTGACTGACTTTATTAGTTAGTTTACTGACTGAATGACTGACTTAATTACTTAGTTAACTGACTAACTTAATTTACTGACTGAGTGACTTAGTTTACTGACTGACTGACTTACTTGATTACTTAGTTTACTGACTTACTGACTGACTTAGTTTACTAACTTACTGACTTACTTGGTTAACTTACTGACTGATTTAGTTTACTGACTTACAGTCTTAGTTTACTAACTGTCTTAGTTTACTGACTTAGTTTACTGACTGACTTAGTTTACTTACTGACTGACTTAGTTTACTTACTGACTGACTGACTTACTGAGTGACTTAGTTTACTTACTGACTGACTGACTGACTTAGTTTACTTACTTACTGACTTACTTACCTAAAAGGCTGTTCTGGTTGTTTTAATAGGATTTTCACATAGTTTGTACAGTTCTTATGGTTTAGTCTACTGAGTGACAGAGTGGTTGGTGACTAGTTCTAGTCCGACCTCCGTATTGTGTCTTTCCTCCCAGAAGGTTCCAGAAGTCAGAGGCCAGGCTGTTGTCAGTATTGACCCCCTCCTCTAGGTGGATGACCCCACAGGCCCGGCAGCCCAGATCCCCCTGGGTCTGGATCAACGATGCCAGCTCTGACGCCTGGACAGAGACAGCAGAAGACAGGGAAACATCATCACCAGTTATAACTGGCAACAATCAGTGGCTTCACATTGTGTTTAAATGTAAAATGTACTTCAATGGTATTATTCAAAAACCATATATGGTTTGAATTACAGACGAATAAGACGCCCAACGGGAATCCCTCATGAACAATACAAGCCAGGGATCTAGTTAGCCAAGGAATAGAGAGTAGACAGTCAGCATGTGATACAATGTGTGTGTCGCGTCGAAGTCGTACCTTGGCTTTCTCTGCTGTGTTGGCGAACTCTCCGCTCCAGAGGATGCAGTGAGTGGGTGTGACCAGCAGGAAGCAGTCTCCACTGTTCAGAGACCTGGCTGTGGGCTCCACTAGACGCACTTGCACATGATGCCAACCTGGCACCGTAGGAAACACACGCACATGTTGATTAGAGAGTTTGTATCCACACACATATCCACATATGCACATTCATAAACGTAATCATATGCACATGCACGCACACACACAATCTGTACCGACCTTTGATGTGAATGAGCATGAGGTTGCTGATGGGCAGGTTGTTGTTGTACATCATTGACTCTGTGGAAGTGACAACACGCAGATCGACATTACTGAAGTCCTCTGTACTGGCCAGACCTGCTAGAGTTGAGTCAGCCATGTTGGAATTCTTGGCCACTGAGGGGTAGGACAGACATGGGACAGAGAAATTAGAGATGGGAAAGTCAGAAACAGTATATAAGCAGATTGAAAAAGAAAAGAGAGAGAGAGAGCGAGAGAGAGAGAGAGAGAGAGAGAGAGAGAGAGAGAGAGAATGAAATATAGAGATAGAGAGAGAGAGAGAGAGAGAGTGAAAAATATAGAGAAAGAGAGATATCTCTCTGGTATATGTTAACGTCACTCACTCTTCTCCACTTGTGTCCTGTTAGTGTTCATGGTAGCCATGGTGACTCTCTCTCCCATGAAGTCCTGTCTGATGTCATCGCGGGCCGCCAGAGCACGCAGAGGGTTCCGAGAGCCCTGGGTCCTACGGGATGGACGCACCGACCGCCTGTGCTGCGCTACTTCTGATGTCAGCCTGCGTGCGCGCGCACACACACACACACACACACACACACACACACACACACACACACACACACACACACACACACACACACACACACACCACAAAGAGGCATTAAGACACAAACACCCACAATGAAGACAATCATACAACTAGATAGAAGTGTACATGTAAACACAAACACACAGCCACACACACACACCCTCCTCCCACACACACACACACACACACACACAAACAAACTCACATGGGTGTGTTGGTCTGGCAGAGGGCACTGAGGTCCTGTTCCAGGTCAGTTCCATTGGCAGCACCAGCACCAGCAGCGAGGGCAGAGGGTGAGGGGGGCAACACCTCCCTGTAGAAACCACCACATGTCTCCCGGTCATCAGGGGTCATGACCTCCTTCACCCTCCCTGAGGTCACCTCCAGGGGCGTGTCCTGGGGAGTGGCTGGGGGAGGAGAGGAGTAAAACATGAGAGTTACAGGTTTTCCACTTCATTAGGATGCTCAAAGCATCACTGAGAAAAACACAGGAAGTAAGACAATAAATAGACACGAGCGGTTAGACAACTCTTAATCTGAGGTTTGGACAAATCATCGTACTATTCAGCCTGTCCACAATGGAATCCAGTTTGTCCAGCTTTGCGTCCTCTTCCACATCCATCCCAGGGTGACTGGAGATCTCTGTTGAGAGGAGAACCAGAGGTCAGGGAGGAGGATCTACAATCACAAACCAGACACAAACATCTTTTCTCTTTTGTGGATGGGTTATTTTTACCTTCACATGGGCATGCTGTTGCTGTGGCTCCAGTTGCTGTGGCTCCTGTGGAGGGTCTCTTAGTGTGAGATGGATGGGTCTCGTGTATGTCCGATACAGGGGACACCAAACCTGCAATGGGACAATCCCACACAGGTCTGAGTGAGGGAAAGAAAGAGAGAACGAGAGAGAGAGAAAGAAAAAAAGGAGTAAGAGAAAGAGGGAAACCTTTACCTCTCTTTGCCATGCGTCCGGCCACAGTGTACTGGGCTGAGCCGTTGGCGGCCCCTCTCCCTCTGGCCTTCCACTGCTCCTCACTCTCCTGTAGGGTTCTCATGCGCTCAGCCACAGACGCCTGTGGCAGCTCCTCCTCTTCTACTGGTCTAGCGTGCTGCATGGGCAGAGACAGGGATCAGCGACCGTACAGTGACACCTACCAGTATGTGTGTGTGTGGCTTTGCGCGTGTGTGTGTGTGTGTGTGTGGGTCACCTTCTGTCTCCATTGGGGCTGAGAGAGGGTCTGGGTAGGAGAGGAGACCTCCTGGGCCTCATAGGAAGAGCTGGTCTGAGGAGGGAGAACAAAAAACGGACATGTGAAGGGGAACTACGTCAACATGTTTCACTGCAGTCTCAACACAACGCAAATCACAGCACTCCAGCAAGTACATTTAAATGGACTATTGAGGGGCAATGGCGTGCAATGGACACACTTCACACTCACGCACCTGAACAGGTGCTTGCACACACACTCACCTGATTGTAACACATGACATATTGAGGTGTACTGTTCGAATAGACAGAGGAAAAGACAGCACCCTGGGGGGAGGGGGGGAGGAGGGGAGGAGGATAAAGGAATAAGCCCAGGATTGGGTAGAACAGAATAGAATAGATTTGATATGACTTGGACGAGCAACATAAGTCAACAAACCAGGGTAATAAGTTTGGTTGAAATAACCAAACACAGAGGTTTTGTAGGCAAGAGGGTGCACTATGTAGGGAAATAGGCTGCCACAGAGCCAGCACTCCGCTTACCCAGCACTGAGGGTTGAGAGCTGATGCATCGTGGGAGATCTCACCGTCTTCCTAAAGGGGGCAGCATTGGAGCAGAGAGGGGGTGTGGTCGGCAAAGCCAAGAAAGAAAATATGGTGAGAGGGAGAGAGCATAGCATAAAAAAGAGATGGCAAATAGGAGAACGAGCGGGTGAAGAGCAATGAGAAACATCCACAAAAGGTATGAAGGTCTCTCTCTCACACACATACACACAACACAGAGAAGTGTCAACACTGTCCAGCTAAGGGGGCCGAATGGGGTCAAGAGGGTGTTCATGGAAGCCTCTCTATCTGTTAAGTCTAACTGTTAACATGTCATTCAGAGCCATTCAGCCCATTCCTGGACATTAGCACCAGCAGGAGCTGCATCCATATCTAAGTAACGCATGTTAGCCCTCAGGGATTGAATGCATAGTCAGGTATAGGGCTGGTGTAGGGCAGCTATGACATTCAAACACATACCATAGTAAGATATGGGGCTGGTGTAGAGCTGCTATGATGTTACGATGCTCCTTTGGTTCCAGTGGACTGGCAAAACTACCACAAACTCTCGTGTTAAGCACTCGGCTTCCTGAACCAGCCCACACAACATGTCCGTTCAACCTTCAAGAACAGATAGGAACAGCTAACTAATTCCTCCTTCCTGGCCACGCACGACGGCACCTTTTGAACTTTTTCACCTTTCTCTAAATAAATATACTATTTCGATATCATTTCTGGGCAGCGTGCGGACAGCATCCCCTCTTATCTCCCCTGTGATCGGTCCCCTGGTGACCCTCATCCTCCCCTCTTTCCCTGACTGACAGGTTACACTAAACCCGACTGGTTGCAGAGAGCCACGCCGAGGATTAGAGACTACAAGTGGAAGACAGGGCCTTTTCTCTGGGCTGGGCTGGGCTGGTGTGGAGTGTTACAGTGGGGCCAAGCCATAGTATTACAGACCCTGGGGACTAGGGATTGTCTGGGAGCCTCCTGTGGTGGATCTATCTATCTATCTATCTATCTATCTATCTATCTATCTATCTATCTGACTGAGAAGGATGTGTCCACAGCTGTCCGCTGCTCTGCTTTTCCAGGCTAAGACTGGATTTGCCCCATTGGGATTCTGAGCCTAAATATTCAAGATGCTAAACACAAGTGCAGACCCAAATCAACTATAAACAGCCAACCAACTGGCTCCGAAACACATGAGCTCAGTCCGTGTGAGATTTCCAATGCAAATCAGTGATGTCAGCGTCTGTCTCTCCTCACCCTGCTCCCCCTCTCCTCCTCTTCCTCCTCCCTGGAAGCATCTGACAACCTGCACAGAGACAGAGGGGAGGTCTAAGGAAAAAGCAATGCAAATCTCTCTCTTGTGCTCGTGCTCACTCACTCACTCACTCACTCGCTCGCTCGCTCGCTCGCTCGCTCGCTCGCTCGCGTACGCGCACACCTGAAAAGACGAGGACAAACCTTCCATGACACTTTTTTTTATTTTTAATTTTACCTTTATTTAACCAGGCAAGTCAGTTAAGAACATATTCTTATTTTCAATGACGGCCTGGGAACAGTGGGTTAACTGCCTGTTCAGGGGCAGAACGACAGATTTGTACCTTGTCAGCTCTGGGGCTTGAACTCGCAACCTTCCGGTTACTAGTCCAACGCTCTAACCACTAGGCCCCACTAAGCAATGTGTGTGCTCCCTCCTGCAGCACACACATTTCAATACACGCTCAGGGTTACAACATTCCAGCAGCGTTCACGCACAGACACGTCATTTAAAAGGCCTGTGTGTTAGCTCTTGTGTTAATCGTGTACCTGTCTCTCCCAGTGGTGTTCCCCGGGGGGTGCATCCGCCTCTCCTCCTGGGTGTGACCCTGCTCTGAGGAGGGCCTGGCTGGGCTACACACGGCCACCGTCTCCCTCCGGTTCCTGTTCCTCTGTCTCCAGGGGGCCGAGGAGGCTGGTCTCTCTCTACGAGGCACTGGTACGTTATCATGTCTCTCTGCCCTCCTCTCCTCCACCCCATTCCCCCTCCCCCCTCCTCCATTCTGGTCCTGCTGTCTGCCCTCCCTCATAGTGTCTCCGTCTCGGTCCCATTCTGGTCCTCCAGAGGGGCTCTTCCTCGGGATGCCTTTGATCTCTCCTGGCTCAGAGTCCCTGTGCTGCTGGGACGGGTCAGGTCCTGTGTTAGGCTCCACGTCGGCCCCGGGTCGAGGCTGGGCCTGGTGCACCTCACTGGGCCTCAGGTTGACGGACTGCTCCCGCTGCCGGTCGGCGAGGGTGGGGGACAGGCGCAGTGGGGGCAGCTGGATGGGGCCTTTCTGGAGCTGAGGGAGGACAAAGCGAGGAGAATACTGTCAGAGACATGGAGATGATAGATTCTACTCATCACAATAGTGTAAATTGGTATGAAAGCTAAGAGGTTACTACATATTTCTGAGTCATCATTTTGGACCTGTCTAGTTTAAGTGTGATTGAATTGGGCACTAGTGTAGTGTTATCCTCTGGACAGTGATATGGTCGACATTGGTTTGATACTGATCAAATAAATATATTGATCATTCCAGTGCTCAGAACAGTTAGAGGCTCCGTGTGACATTCAATTTGGGGTACATACACCTACTCATGCTCACATCAACATCCAGTACACACACACACACACACACACACACACACACACACACACACACACACACACACACACACACACACACACACACACACACACACACACACACACACACACACACACACACACACACACACACACACACAATCCGCATTTCTCAGTTAAAGAAAGACACACAATTGCTAATGTCATCTCAAATATTCCCTCTTCCACTCCTCTAAGGCTGTCTTTCTTGGTCCCACACCCACTCACCAGGCTGACCTCCTCCACGGTGATGGGCTGTGTGCGGTAGCGTGCCCCCTTCTGCCTGCGTCTCTCTGGGGGGGCATGGGGAGTGGCATCCCCCTGGTTCCCTGGCAGGGACAGCTTGTTGAACAGAGCCAGCTTCTCGCTCATAGTCAGCTTACTGTTCTCATCGTCCTCCACCGCCTCCGCCTCGGCCTGCACAGCCTGGGCCTCGCCTGACTCTGCTGGCTGGGGGGTGCTGCTGGGGTAGATAGGTAGGAGAAGAAGGATGGTGAATGGAAGCCATGGAAGAATAGTTCAAATAGAGAAACAGCCCTGTTAATTCAAATGCGGACTGACAGGAACTGTGGAACACAATGTGAGATATTTGCAACCTTTATCCTGTTAAATGTAATGGCAAAATGTAGATTTCTGCCTGAATAGACATACTCAAAATTGTATTTTATCATAAGAAGGTCATAAACAATACCTAGTAATGTTTAGACTGCGAGAAAGATTCAAATCTCACCTTACTGGTAAAGATAGGTATAGATTCCTGAGGAGCAGTCACTTTTGAGGACACAAACCCAAGTACACAGTAAAAAACATGAAATATTGTATATGATGTATTATCTATTCGACAAATCTGTATGAATAGGGCTTGAAAATATTATATGCTTTCTGAATATAGTACAATCAAATTGCAAAATGACTAACTGTAAGATTTCACCTTCCTTGTATCTGTAAAACACATATTTGTATGTTTGACATATTTTCTTAAGGTTTCTCTTGATTAAATAATCTGCCTCCACCTTTCTGGACATCACACAGGGTTCTAGCTTGGCTTCCTGAACTCGTTATGAAATCGCCTTTCATCTCATATTAATATTGTCCATCTATGACAAACAGAAAGTGTTTTTTGTTTCAAATCTATGAATTATTTTCGATTACTTTGATAAAAATTGGCTATAAATCGACATCTGAATGTGCTAGAGCGACGAACCCACGCTCTCCTGCTGCGCTAGGATCTAAAGGATTGCAGGCATATGCTTTGTCAGTGGCTGTGATGTGTTCAGCCAGGAGTTGATGGACCGTCGTAAGAGCGAATTAAATGGTAGGCGGGACATCCCAGCTTCAAGTGATGTCACAGCCTGAGACACAGAAGAGGACTAGGGCTACTGCTGAATGCAAGCCATTTCGATCTACGGTGTCCACACATCGATTTATAAGCAACTATGTTGGTCGGAACTGGTACCAAAAGCACGCTAGTCCCCTCTTTAGGGGAGTTTACATCTAAGAGGTATCATACCAAAAGGTCTTATAAACCGTATACCATAAACCGTATCACAAGTTTAATCAGTTATGATCTCATAACCTGCCTTCCATGTGGATTCCACAAGCCTCTGGGGCAAGGAATTTTGATATCTGAGAGGCCAATGTTTTTTTGCATACGGTCTCACATACACCTCACTGCCAACCGATACAATATATCCTTGTCCATTAACCACCGAGGTGTGACCCTTGACCCTGCTCACCTGGTGGCCACCACCACCTCCTCACAGGTAATTGGCTGAGTGAGTGAGCGGTGCTCGTTGCCGCGGCGTCCTCTGCGTTCATACGTGGCGCTGCCAGAGCGAGGCTTCAGAAAGGAGGAGGCCTCAGGGGCTGCTGTCTTCTCTAGCTCCTGCCACAGAGAGAAATAGGGAGAAGAGAGAGAAAAAGCCATTCATAACATTTATGTTGATAATTGATATGTAATATCTGACCATGACATGTTGCACAATAATGCCTTTGCCGCAGGTGTATAATCAACACTTAGATCAAACAGAGCATATAATGGTTGAAATGACTGAGAAATGACAAAAAATGTCCTCTCCTTTTTTCCATCTCTTTCATTGAAAGTCTCTCCCTTTCCTGGCATGTGAATGGCGGTGCAGTACTGTAGGCAGCGGTCGGATAGCTGGTGAATAAACCAGGGATCTGTAAGGTGCTGTGGGTGGCCTATGTAAGAAGGTAGAGGAGAGGGATAGAATGCGAGGCCTGCAGGTCACAGTGTAACCAGAGCTCCCTCAGCAGTGTACTGTTACCTCCCTGGCCCTC
Organism: Oncorhynchus keta; assembly: GCF_023373465.1. Taxonomy (NCBI): domain Eukaryota; kingdom Metazoa; phylum Chordata; class Actinopteri; order Salmoniformes; family Salmonidae; genus Oncorhynchus; species Oncorhynchus keta. The sequence goes on from NC_068452.1 coordinate 19,536,113, forward strand.
CCCTCAGTCCCCTCCCTCCTGGCCCTCCCTCCCCCTCCACCAGACAGCCTGACAGGAGCTAGGGGGCTAATTATTACCACCTGTTAATCCCTGTTCATGGCTTGATAGTCCCTGGCTACTTTTCACCTAGGTTTCGACAGGCTGCCAACGGCTACATAAACAATAAAACATTGACCAATGGGAGTAAACTAAGAACAGAAGGGTTCTCTGTGGTCTGGCTTCCTGATATATTAGTACAGTACTATTATACAAGGCCCTGTCTGAATCCGAGAGCAGCACCTGTTTGGCCATTCATACTCCTCAACATTAGCTCAGTGTTTTCAGTTCTGCATGCTCAGCTCAGCCTGCTGGCTCATCATGCGTTGGTCCGTGACTGGTGAGCAGCCGCCAGGACTGGTACATGAGATCTCTCTCTCTCTCACTCTCTCTCTGTCTCTCTCTCTCTTGCTCAACATGGGCTCTGTTGTGTCTGTTGATGTGCTGTTTGAGACATAAGCCCTGTGTAGCCCCCCTGGTCTCCATGGTGATGACCTTTTGTGATCAGGCATGGAGACGGACAACATGGTACAAGGGAACAGGAGGGGGGTCCTGGGAGAGGGTCCTGTTTCACAGCAAAGGCTGAGCTAGATGGGCGTGCTTACTTTAAACAAAGACATCTTGTCCGCCACACTCATCTTGGCTCTGTCGTCTGTCTTCACATCAGCTGGAGGGGGGAATACATGACATTAAATATATCCATCCAGTCAGGCAAACAGAGGTAAAATACAGTAAGAGAGTTAAGTACATGCGCACTCAAAGACACACCATGTTAAAATGTTAAGTCTCTGTCAGCCTGTCTGTGTCATCAGCAGGGATATCATTTTGCCATCACTCAACCTGCCAAACACATTAACCCCCTGAATAAAAAATAGGCAAACCAAAGAATTTAACAGCACCCAACACACCTTATAGCAAACTCACAGTCCCTGTCATACAGCAAAAATAGTTCTCCTGCTCATAGACTGATCCCCCTTCGTGTGAGGCCATCGCCCTGCACCTGGCCCTTACTACACTGTCACATGGCACCACCACCACTCTCTCTCAGCTGGCACCGCTAGCTGCCTACTTCTCCTCTCACCTGGCTTGAACTTAACGACCACACAGCTCATCCTTTTGACCAGGCAGTTGGACGGCAAACGCTGATCGTGTGAGTGTCAACTGTCTCTCTTGTGTCTAACACTGCTCTCAATGACCATTCAGTCATTGTATTTTTAGGTGGACAGCCAAATGAATGCGTGAGAGAGAAGTTATTGGACAGCTACTGTGGGGACTATTTTTTTTATAGTGGCTGTGTGGTGCTCAGGCATTCATTTATGGCTCATAAATCCATCCCCACCGAGGAACTTCAACATTCTACCGTCACCCTGTTCCCATCTGGGTCAGGTGGAGTGTTTAAAAATAAAATCCCTTGATTTATTTGATGTTCTGTTTATTATAGACGTTCTATAAAGGCAGCTCTGGAGCTGGGGTTGAGTGTAAGTAGAGGTCAGAGTATATATTCATCAGGTTTACTGTTATGAACGTACTGTTATACAGTAACTGTGAGTTGATATAGGTTTGTGTGTTTATATTATCGCTTGTTTTTGAGTGAAAATAGAAAAACAAAAACAGTTATCCCTTCTGACCCCGTGTTGTCCACCCCTGTCTGTCTGTCTCTCTCTCTCTCAGCTACAGTGTGATGACAAATGCCTATTACAGTAGCCTGCTGAGCCATTTTATCACACGCTACTTGTAGAGACAAGTGCTGATCAGAGCGCTTTGCCACCTCCTATCTCCCATGTCGGCATGTCTGTGATCGAGAGAGAGAGAGAGAGTGGAGAGAGAAAGAGAGGAGAGAGAGAGAAAGAAAGAAAGAGAGGGGGGACAGAGAGAGAGTGGGAGAGAAAGAGCGAGAGAAAGAGAGGGGGGAGAGAGAGAGAGAGAGAGAGAGAGAGAGAGAGCACCTGCTCTTCTTTGTCACTGTGTTCCAACATTACCTCTGGCAAGCCACACAGCACTATGCCTGTTTTTCTCTCCCTCTCCTCTCTCTCTCTCTCTCTCTCTCTCTCTCTCTCTCTCTCTCTCTCTCTCTCTCTCTCTCTCTCTCTCTCTCTCTCTCTCTCTCTCTCTCTCTCTCTCTCTCTCTCGCTCTCTCGCTCTCTCTCTTTCTCTCCCTCTCTCTCTCTCCCCCGCTCTTTCTCTCTCTCTCTCTCTCTCTCTCTCTCTCTCTCTCTCTCTCTCTCTCTCTCTCCCACTCTCTCTCTATTTTTCTATTTCTCTGTCCCCCTCTGTTTCTCTCTGTTTCTCTCTCAGTCCCTCTCTCCCCCCACTCAGTTAACACAGAGGCAGTACAGAGGCTGTGCAAAAGGCAATGGATCAGCCGTTTGTGTGGCAAAATAAAACAGGCCATGTGAGAGCCAGGTGGGCAGGGGTTCGTTACCTTTTGCGTTCGCCTCTTCCTCTAGCAGCCTGTGGGGCACAGAGAGAGAGAGAGAGAGAGAGAGAGAATCAACACGAGGTCATTTGCTGAAACATGCACGCAAGGCAAAAGATGAGAGGAGTTTGACCATGCTCATTCCTGCCTGGTGTAATTCTCTCTTTTCACTCTCTCTCTGATGTCTGTGCGGGTTACTGTATCTCCCACACAGACCCAGGCTCCTGGGTCATATCTGCACGCTCAACAAAGCAACACAGTTCATGTCAAGGTTGCTATTAAGCTCCATGAACGGATGCAAACATACATGCAAATCATGCCGCTTGCCAGTGTACAAAGGCCAAACTAGTTCAATACATAACCACAAGGACCACCAAAAGAGATGCTCCTCTATGAGGGGACAGTAAATATCTGGAAAGCATTTACATGCATACAAACCATTATCACACACTATCAAAACAATCAGAAAAGAAGAAACAGAACACAGCAACGGCACAAAACACTGCAAACCTCTCCACCTGAAGAGTAACCAAACTAGGCCAGAGTCTTCCAGATGAGCCCCAGGCTTGACCTGCATGCTGTGTGTGATATGACCTGGTTGATATGGCTGGCCGCAGCACACAGTCCCTACCCGCCGCTCTCCTGCACCTCGCAGGCTGTGATCGGCTGTGTCCTGAAGCGCTCGTTGGTTTTGCGGCCCCCGCCTGACACCCCGGGGAGGTAGCGACGGGTGCGCTGCCGCCCCCCCTCCGAGCCCGGCTTTACAGCCAGGTCAAGGGAAGAGGCCGCGCGGCCACTGTCGGGACTACTATCCCCAACCACGGAGGAACAGGGTGAGCATCGGGAGAGAAGGGGAGAGAGAGATAGTGAGAAACTGGAAGCAGTGGGACTGACGCCCACACATATTCAGAATAACAACACACACACAGGCCGTAACATGCAGGAGACCCTACACTTTCTCAGGCTGTGTTCCAGTCCCGGTCTGCTGCAGCAGGGCACTCCTCAACTGGCCCACCGACACCCGCGTTTGCAGCTGGGCAGCGTCGGGTCCAGGGGGGCCTGGGGGAGCTAGGGGCTCCCCTGCACTCAACATGCCGGCAGAGCCAGAAGAACACTGCCTGGGGGCGGGGGAGGAGGGAGGTGGGAGAGAGGTGGCATAAGGAAAGTGGCAAACTACCACAACGACGACCAATTCCTAAAGAGCACTCCTGACAAAGTATTGTACCTCTTACAGGAAAGGGAGTCCAAGCCATCAGGATATAAAACACGCATGGAGGAATCAATGTGATCTCTGCTGTACTAGTACTGCAAGACGCTGGGAGTCGGGTTTAGCTCGCTCCGTTTGAATTAGCAACAAAGGCCATAAAGCACAGGTGAACTCTGACGACTGTTTTACGAGGCTGAAAGGTCACAGGAAAGAATTTTCACTGGAGAAGGAGCTTGGTGACTGGTGGGGGGTTGTTTTAAGAGGTGGTTACACATAATATGGTTGTTTCTATTCATCGATCTGTTGTTAGGGAACCGGGAAAAGGCCAGTCTGTTGGGGCTGTTACTCTATGTGTACATGGCCTGATACTGTATAAGACAGCAATTCACTGATGTCCAGCAGGCATTACCTGCATACTTTCAGCATAACTAGGTTCAGTGGTCTGAGTCAGCATGTGGGGTGACATCACAGTCAGTGTATGCAATCTGTCTGCCGCATCACCCTTTTGTCTTCTTGCTTGGGGTCAAGAAGGATCTCCACTACTGATTGGCTAATGGCTACACATGGAAGGGACTCACCTTCGGAGGTATGTTGGGTCTGCAGCAGTGTCTGCCTCAAAGCCGTTGGAGACTCTCCTCGGTTCTGACTCCAGAGGGGTGTTGCTCTTCCTCCTGCCCCCCTCCGGCCCCCCCGCTCTGCCGTTCACCCCCCCAGAGAGGATCCTGTCTGTGGAGGGAGGTGCGCCGTCTGAGTTCATGAGAGTCCCATCCCTCCTCACCCACTTGGATGGGAGCTCCTCCATGTTGCCATAGCGTTCTTGTAGCTCCCGTCTCCTTTCGGCCTTGTAGCGGGCGATCCGCTCCGATCTGGGCTCCAAGGCGGGGTTCTCTATAGTGTCCATGCTGCCTGTTCCTCTCCCTGTCTGTCTCAGTAGGTCTCCTTTAACAATGACCTGGGCATTGATGACTCAAACCTCGAGAGATTCCCTCCTATGTCACTTCTCAGCTATCAGACACCAAAGGATAAATAGTCAAAAAGGTCCAAAGTTGGCAGGCAGAACCAATCAGCACCTCCGTTGTTGGCATTGGGAATGTCTTCTTCCAATCAGCATGGTGTCAGACAGACAAATCATTCCTTTGAGCTCATTGCTCTGCTGAGACAGAGGGAGCAATAGAAACGTCAGATAACTGCGATATCTCACTTTCTCAATCAGTTAGCCACTCATTCATTCACAACCAGTTGAATAATTCATTCATTGTTTGTTTCACATCCGTACGTTCTTGGTTAAGCCAATCACTACGACATAAACATACCACCAGCCTACAAGTGCACTATTACGTCAAATGACATGACGCTATGACGTAACAAAAAACCTAAAGAATTTACAGTGGCCCGATTTTACACACATCTTTCTGACACCCACATAGCACTGAACCAAAACAAACCATACCTAGTTGAAATGTTCCTTTATAAAATCAGCGTCTTGCTTCATCTCATTTTAAAGCAGCATGCCATCTGTAGGCAACCGGCTACATTGCGATTGCCCACTCTTTTTCTCTCCTTCCTTCCTATGTCGCCCGTCTCTCTCTCGCTCTTCGCTCTTTCTCCCTCCTCTTTCCTGCTGAAGCCCTGTAAGATAACCTGCTCTGAAAAGCAGGAATCTCCCCTTGCACTGAAACCCTATACCACTGCCAGCCAGTCAGCCAGTCAGCCAGCCAGCCAGTCAGCCAGCCAGTCAGCTCCACTTCAGTCCCTACAGTACATGGCTGACTGTCTGCAGGTTTCCCAGTAGAATTCCACTGGTTTCCATTAAGGTTGGACGAGATCAGTGGCTCTTGCTGTCAACGTTAGTTAGTTAGTGCCTTCCTATGTCAGCGAGCGGAACATGTGGAGACGCTGTCCGGAAAGTGATAAGTTCACTAACAAAACAAAAGATTACATTTATAAAGTAAATGACATTGTAAATAGGCCTACCCAGAGTTGGTATAGTTCGCTGGCTTTTCAAACCCAGTCATAGTTTACGTAGGCTACCGCATTCATTCGGATCCTCTACCAATAACATGGTACTAAACATGTCATTGGGAATGTATGTCCCTAGTAATGTCCCTGAGCAGGACTGTCCATACTCACTCATCTGACAGTCTAATGTCTCTCTCAACAAGCACACACATGCAAAGCCTACACCCTGTCTACTAGCTTACCTGGCTGTTTGAACACAAACAAGGATCTGAACCACTGATCAAATACAAATAATGACATCACCACATTTGTATTCTCAATCAGTAGGGACTTGAGCCATTTGATAGGCCGCCCAAAATTTGGCGTGTGAGTGGTGTTCTGAAATGGCTAAACGTTAGCGTCGGCATTCCTGTCCCTTCCCCACCACAGCTGAAACACAATGGGGCCTATGGAACAATGAGCAGAGAGAGCTATGGGACTCATAGGACTTAGCACAGCAGAGCTACTGCAGGCTTAAGGGCACTGTACTCTGTGGTGGTCTGTAAGAGTCATGGTGTCACCATAAACGGATAAACACAGACATGGCTTACACTGTAGACACACCGCTTGCTCTGGGTGTATTTGGGAATGGTGTGAGACAAGAGTGTCTTCCAGATTGCAAGCTTATATACGGAAGACATAATTTGACCTTTAAATAGATTTTGCATTCCCTCCTCACTCTTTGACTGCAGCTCTCAGACAGCGTGAGCAAGCGACTAACATAGAGCCAGGTGAATCTGCAAATCTGACGTTGCCGCAGACGACAGCAAAGGGCCAGGCACAGAAAGCTGAGCTGTCAGACGCAGTGATCCCCATGGGACATCAAGATTCAGAAGGGCAGCTGTGTTAGTGTGCTCGCGTGTGTATGTTTGTGTATGTGAGGTCAAGTTCAACACAACCACAAAATTGACTACCACAAGAATAGAGACAGCTTGGTTCGTATAGCCCTACCGTCTCAAGAGTAAGAGAGGGCAAGATGAGAAACGTCCCAATACCGTGTAATTGAGTGTAAGACAATGAAGACGGGAGACAGAGAGTGTCCATCTTTTGGGCAGACCGGTGCAGAGGTCATGTGACGGGCTAGGCAAGGCTGGGTTGGGCGAGAGAGGTTGGTTGCCATTGGAGCTCAGCATGGATCATCAGCCCCTAATCCAGTAACACTAGCTGACAAGCTTGGTCTAAAGCACCCGGATGAAGAGACTAGTTAGTACTCGCTAGGAATACACAGAGAAATGAGACTGTATACACTATTTGCCAAGATAAAGTTGAATCAACATGCACATGGAAGTTCATAGAGAGGTTTTAATGAGGCAAAACGGAAGGTGGGTATCGTATCTCCCCGCATGTCATTGTAAACAGAGCTGAGGTGAGGTAGTCACGGACACTATGTTTTATGTCTCTCTTTCACCCTGGTCCCACGCTGACCCTGAGGACACACGGGGCATTGAGGAACTGCTATGAACAGCATTAATGTACACTCTATATACAAAGGTATGTGGACACCCATTCAATGAGTGGATTCGGCTATTTCAGCCACACACGTTGCTGACAGGTGTATAAAATCGAGCGCACTGCCGTGCAATCTCCATAGACAAACACTGGCAGTAGAATGGCCTTACTGAAGAGCTCGGTGGCTTTCAACCTCATAGGATTCCACCTTTCCAAGTCACTTCATCAAATTTCTGCCCTGCTAGAGCTATTGTGAAGTGGAAACGTAGCGGAGCAACAACGGCTCAGCCGCGAGGTGGTAGGCCACACAAGCTCACAGAACGGGACCGCCGAGTGCTGAAACGTGTAGCGCGTAATAATTGTCTGTCGTCAGTTGCAACACTCACTACCAACTTCCAAACTTCCTTTGGAAGCAAGTCAGCACAAAAACTGTTCATCGGGAACTTCATGAAATGGGTTTCCATGGCCGAGCAACCGCACAAAAGCCTAAGATCACAATGTGCAAAGCCACCATTGGACTCTGGAGCAGTGGAAACGCGTTCTCTGGAGTGATGAATTAAGCTTCACCACCTGGCAGTCTGATGGACGAATCTGGGTTTGGCGGATGCCAGGAGAACGCTACCTGCCCGAATGCATAGTGCCAACTGTAAAGTTTGGTGGAGGAAGAATAATGGTCTGGGGCTGTTTTTCATGGTTTGGGCTAGGCCCCTTTGTTCCAGTGAAGGGAAATCTTAACACTACACCCTACAAAGACATTATAGATGATTCTGTGTTTTCAACTTTGTGGCAACATTTGGGGAAGGCCCTTTCCTGTTTCGGCATAACAATGTCCACGTGCACAAAGCGAGGTCCATACAGAAATGGTCTGTCGAGATCGGTGTGGAATGAATTGACTGGCCTGCACAGAGCCCTGACCTCAACCCCATCGAAAAACCTTTAGGATGAATTGAAACGCCGACTGCGAGCCAGGCCTAATCGCCCAACATCAGTCCCCGACTTCACTAATGCTCTTGTGGCTGAATGGAAGCAAGTCCCCGCAGAAATCTTCCAACATTTAGCGGAAAGGCTTCCCTGAAGAGTGGAGGCTGTTTTAGCAGCAAAGGGGAACCAACCCCATATTAATGGCCATGATTTTGGAATGAGATGTTCGATGAGCAGGTGTCCACATACATTTGGTCATGTAGTGCAGGACAGTGGCGGCTCCTGAAGGGAGGATGGCTCATAATAATGGCTGGAACGGAGCAAATGGAATTGCATCAAACACCTAGAAACCATGTGTTTGATACCATTCCACTTCTACAGCTCCAGCCATTACAACAAGCCCGTCCTCCCCAATTAAGTTGCCACCAACCTTCTGTGATGTAGGAGGAATTACCTCTCTGATTCAGAAGGTGAACATTTATACATACAAGCCAAAATCGGCAGCCGAAGTCTACGCCCCCTGCTTCGGTGATTGGTCAAATAGTAAGGAATCGTCAATTAAGTGTTTGTCATTCAATGAGAGTCTAATCGTTTTCATGCACATTTTTTTTTAACTCGAGAAATACTGCACACAAACATCTTAGTTAGATGTAAAAAGATCTCCCCGGCAGAAAATGTCAAAATGAATGACAGATTTCTTGAGTTATCTTAGATTAATTCTGACTATTTTGAGGAAGTGTACGCTGGCTTCGGCATCTCAAAATGGACAACCAGTACTATTGCCACTTTTTTCTCACTTTTCAAGCAAAGGTCTATTGAGGGAGAATGCAAGCGGTGAACCGAAGCATGCAGAAGGCTTAAGGGGTGTTACCTCTCTGTACCCATGTTCTGGATAATCACTGGACACAATGGACATGTGATGCAGGTGAATTAGGGATAGATTTAACCAGAGCCTTCTATTTCAAATAAAATGCTCTGGGTTTAAATAGCTCAGAATGCTGCTATCACTGGGGCCATGACAGAGTTTTGCCTATACAAATACACTTTAATTGAGTTCAGAAATGATAACAACTGCAGCTTCTAGGACTTGTGTACACTATGGAACAGAATGCCTCTAGAGCAGCTGTTGCTCTCCTCCTCCACCCCTCATACTGTAACCCACACCTCCGCCCCTGGAATGATGTGACACATTAACAGCTGTTTACTGTACGATGTCCACGTGTGAACAATTGGGAATATTTTTGCTTCACCAATGCCGGATGGCATCCAAAAGATCTAGCCTAAATCACATGAATTACATGCGAGTGTGAATGATGACATGACATCACTGTCCCTTCCTGTACATATAGTTCAGTCCTAGTTGATATGCCAGCCCACTCTAACTTCCACCCTCGACATCAGCCACAATGCATTCAGTACCACTTCAAGAAAGCGCAATGGCAACAAACATCATCACCGCCCAATATTTATCCAAAAATAAGATCTCACAGTATAGTATGAAAGAACTCGGATGAAAAAAAATGACGACAAAACAAGACATGAGCCATGGCACGAATGAGAGCAATTTTCCTATTCAAACAAGTCTCAAGTCAAATGTTTGGTAAGATAAAGACATGAGGCCGACCAAGTCGCTCTGCAGTTTGATATTACAAATCTATTAACAGAGTATAATCACTATTTGATACCACATGTCAATTTTTTTTTTTTTAAACTGGGGGAAGACCTTGCATTCGGGACACAATTCCTTGTCAGTAACTGAAGCGTAATGGACACAATTCGAGGGTCTATTTTCCATGCCACTCGGGCTTTTCTAACTAACTGTGGAGCTATACGATTAATAAATCAAATTGGACTTTAAATGCAAATTAAACTAACCATGTCCTGTGTCAGTTTATTTGAGCCGAATCAATCTAGTTGTGCCGAAAGCGCACTAATACTCACGGTGTCATTTACAATGAGCGAAAAGCTAAACAATGGCCATTGTAAATTGGCTTTCAACATGTTTTGTTTTAGAAGGCTACATAAAGGAATTTTGCTAGGGTACTTACATGTACTCGAATCGTAGGGGACCGGCTATGGTCACTAACAACAGCAGGGACTGGGCATTTGTGCGCGGCTGCAACAGAGAGCGTGGAAGCCCATTTACGGCGAGCGCAGCCTGTCCCTGTTACAAATATAACCCCCTCCCTTCGCCCAGGCGCTGCTGCATGCCACGTGCAGGGGCCAAGGCTGAGCGGGCTATAGACAGCAATTGACAGAACCAGTCAAATGTCAGCACACTGTCAATAGCGCAGATAAAGTTAGCAGCAATGTCTTCTCTATTTCTTAAGCTATGATTGGACTTGTTTTATTTCTTTGCTACAGCATATGCTACATACATCTACAATGTCAAGTCTGGCCATTTCATGGATCAAGATACGCTTGAATAAAGATAACTTGAACCCTAAAGACACTTGTATTTATCCAAATAGGACCCAGGAATAAAATTCAACTGTTTGAAAGTTATCACTAAACACCGTAAGGCAAACAAATTGGAGAAGTACCCTACCACCTCTCAGTATAGAACACTGCCTCGAGTGCCCAAACAGGCACTTTGCCATTTCACTTAAAGGTAGTCACCGAAATGACTTTGCACAAACAGCAACGCAAACACTGCAATGAGTGAGATGCAAGATAAGCCCGATGCAAAACTTTGCTCTCAAATAGTATCTGCGCTTGCGCACAGGTTCGCATCACACTCTTACAACGTGGTAGTCACGGGACCAAAACAGTGGAGAAGTTTAGCATTGGGCTCCAATGCTCTTAGTTCTTGCGTAAATTAACCCACTATGCTGTTTACTTTATGCATGTACGAGATATCGCTGACTCCGCCTTTAAATTAACTGGGTACAAGGACCAGAATACATTGAAAGGGGGATCAGAACAGAGAGCTAGGACAGAGGCCTTTGCACAAATTAGGCAACAAGTGAAGGATGCAGCACTGGCAGTCCCACGCCTGAAGAGACCAAAGAACTTCTAAAATAACACCAAGTCACAGTACGCCAGAGGAAGTCTGAAGTTTGATTCATACTCTAGCTTGGGCCACTTCAGGTCTTGAACAGTAAGAATATATCTGACCTTATAAACATGATTGCACTTGACCCTGTGTGGCCATCGTGGAGGTGGGATAAACCTATAGCCATGTCTCTTATACAAAATAGTACAACAGACATTTGGAAACATGACGAAAGATGAGGGTCGAATATCAAACCAGATCCAATAACAGTTAACAGGTGCTGCTCAATAGAATGAATGAAATGAAAACAGTAACATTATCTAAAGTACTCACAATGAAATGAATTTACATTTGCTCAATTAAAACGAGATCGCAGAATGTTCTCCGCCCTGAAAAAAATGCAACCTAACATTAAAATGGCACCTCAAAACTTAAAAAGAAAACCTATGTACATGTATGAGCTTTCCAAGTATCTAAACAGAGAATATATATATATGAAATAAAAGAAAGGGCCATAAAGATCCAAATGTGCATTTGGAACAATAAAAAAATAATAATGCATTCACTTATATGCTCATACAGTAGTGTCATTCCCTTGCAGCAACTTGAGATTAATAATAGCACTTGTAACAGCAGCAATATCCCTCAGTAATAAATGAAAGCGCACACATTCTGAATTATTAAGATTTTGTTCTCCTGCAAAATGTTCTAGCAGCTCGTTTCTGCATTCTAACCGTCTGGTATCAAATACAGAGTGGAAAACTAATAAATCAACAACGCATTTTTTTTAAATTGAAACAATAACTAAGTGGGCACCCATGCCTCTGTTTTGGTTAAGAGTTGAAGGATGGGTATGGGGAAAATGTAACCACTCTCAAATTCAAAGGTGGATGCAAAAACTGACCATCTCTGATATAAAAATTATAGTTTACCCATGTCAAGAGGTTATACGGTGTTTACATTTACATCGTTCACAAACATTGGAGTAAAACAAGCTTATATTTTGGTTTCTGATGGGGTACTTACAGCTGAACTAAGCTCATGAGGCATTTATAAGTTATATTCTTCAAAAATGAATGGTTATATATTATTCTTTTATAAGTAAAAAATGTTTTTTTTTAATGGATGTAGCAACTAAGGATTCTAGCTATAAACTTTGTTATAACATTTGTTGTAGTAAAGCAATATATTTGTTGTAATTTAAATCACTGTCAACTTTCCTTTTCCTTCCACTTTGGGTTTTCATGCCATAAGAACCGCAGTTTCTACATCGTTTGATATAAATGTGTTTTTTCAAAACACGAAACTAGTCTTCAGAAATGCATTTCAGATAAAACCTATCAAGATTTGGAAATTCATGTTGAACAAATGACCTTTAAAGGGGTAATGCTACATAAATGTTTTGACTTTTAAATTGATGATATATACCCATTGATTGTTGAAGAATATAACTTAGAAATACCTAATTAGCTTAGTTCAACTGTCGTACCCCATCAGAGCCCAACTAAATAAGCCTGTTTTACTCCATTGTTTGTAAAGAATGTAATTGTAAACAAACACTATATAGCTTTAAAACATGGTTAAATCTATAATTTTGATATCACGCATGGTCAGTCTTTGCATCCTTAGCTCTGTCTATGAATTTGTCTATGAATTTGAGATTCAATTTTTCCACCCCTCAACTTTTTTTTTACCAAAACAGTGGCAGGGTGCCCACTTTATTGCTTAACCTGCAGATTTACCTTTTAAATATTTTCACTTACTTATTATTTCCATTCCAAAATTCTACATTTTGATATAGGTACATCACATCTTGCGGCACGGGAAGCCTCAGTGTTCTCTATAGGCTAGGAATGAACCTCTGTCCCAGCTCTCCCCTCTTCTCTCCACATCGTGCCAGGTTGTGAGTACTCAGGCGCACACCAGTAAAGGGTGGGAGAGGGCTCTGGAAGCTCTGAGATGCGATTGGCCGGGCTGAACTCTAGACATTGTGCTTTAAAAGAACAATAGAATTTCAAAGATTCATTAACTCTGAAAATGCCTTGTAACAGAAACATGACTTAAAATGTGTATATTGGACATACAAGGAGCAGGTTGTTCTCCTCCTGGCCCAGGTTGGATAAGAGATGGGTGCAGGGGGTCTCTGGGGCACCAACTACAGGTGTAGGAGATGGGGCTCTCCCTGGGCCAGTCCTCCTCGCTGGGCAAGCCAATCACCCTGTGGGACATGGGAAAGAGCACAGACACAACCCCAACACAAGGCACTGGTAAAACACAACTCATACATTATTCAAATGCTTTTATCATAAACGACCAATCAAAAGTAGGGCACGGTAGAAGAAAAAAAACTCCCTCAAAGATTCCCTGGAGCAGCTGAGCCTAAGCGTCTCCACAGAACAATGGTATCCAAAGGAATAGTTTGGTAAAAATGCAGCCGGCGTTCCACATGTCCACGGAGGACATATAACCAGAGTGGAGCAGCACCTCAGGGGCCCCTGTACCACAGTGTCACCACCTGAAGAGAGAGAGAGAGAAGAGAGGAAGGGAGAGGATTGAGACAGGACATAGAAAGATACTTTTTACTTTTATGCATAGTTCCTTTACCTTAGTTAGGCTGGGGGACAATGGCACTGACAATCGAACAGATTGTGCATTGAAAGGAGGATGTTCTAATCTGTAGACTTACACAGGGTGTAAGGGGCGATGTGATAGGTGTAGATGCACGCCAGCCCAATGCCAGCAATCTTCACCTCTCCACGGCTACTTACCAGTACATTCTCCGGCTTCAGATCGCAGTGCACCAGCATGTTGGTGTGCAGGAAGTCCAGCCCCTGCAGCAGCTGCACCACCACATCCTGTACAGACAGGAGGCAGCATGACAGCAATGTTCAACCACTTTCTCTGACTGTGGCTTATTCTGACAAGATATGAGGACATCTGGCATGAAAAGTTTTAAAAGAGAGTAGAGTAAAATGTTATACTAATTCTTAATGGAGTGCTTTGGAGTCGTTGAGGTTTTTTTCAGATGCAGGTATGTATAACGGGGCTAATTCACACCTTAATTTTGTCAAGACTCGGTCCTGGTCTCTGTACTCAAACACCAGCGTCAGGTCCAAACAAAGCAATTAAGGTCAATCATTGTGAACCATTTCTGCTAATGAAATGGCATGACACCATGGTATACAATTATAAAACACCATAACAGTGATTTTAACCCCAAAGATCATTATGTGTTATTCCAAGGCCACCTCCCGGATCATGAAAGCAGGAATCCCACTCTCCGTGTCTCCAGGTATGTTCAACTTCTTCACCGCTACAAGTCGCTGTTGATTGCAGACCTCTCTGGTCCTGTACACGTCGCCATATGCGCCTTCACCTCTGCAAGTATTTCCTAATTCATGACCGGACGATTTCGAATTTGGATGCAACTAGGATGGAATAGACCGTGCGTAATGCCTGTAAACAAGCGGTCAAGTAATAAACTGGACAGTGATGTGAACTACTTCCACACGCCTTTTACTGGTAGCCACTGTTCATATGTGTGTTTGCGTGTGGGGGGGTCAAGACGTTCACGAGACTTATTTAGCTAGCTAGCTAAATGAAGTACTTATGCAAGAGTGAACTTAATTAAAGAGTTTAGTAAGCTTTACACAAGATACCGATTTTATGCATTGCCGCTGGCAAGCTAACTAAGTAGCCAGCAATCTTCCTCCAGCCCCATCTAGCAGCCACTTGCTAGCTCACCAAAATGGAATCTCAAAGCAGCTTTGTGCAATGTGTGGTTAGATATACTTAGCTAATATTTAATGAATTTGTGATTCATTTACCTTCTCACACCAAACTGCAGAGATATATACATTTTCAAGACGCTCATAAATTGTGGGACAACATTATATATTGATGAAAGAATGGTAAATGCATTTTGTGTTTTTTAATAAATCAAACAATGTTCCAGGCCAGCCATGATACCAGTATCAATAGAATTCTAAAAGGGATGATAAATGACTAAAAGGTTAGGAAACAAATCTATTCTCTCTCTTTGATTAATCCTTCACTATCACAGTTTGCATTATTGTTACAAAGTCCCCCCCCCCATACATTTACAGAGTGGAATCATTGATTTTTACAATGATCTGCATGAAGATATTTTTGTATTCAATGTTTAATAACTTAATGCATGTTCATTCAAAACAATCCAGTCTTTACATCCGTGTTCAAATGGAGGCATTAGACATTTACAGTGGTTATGGTTACAGCATAGAGCTTTTAAACCTGGTTCACAAATTTTGTTGTGTCATGGCTTTTTTATTGCAACAGGTGGGAGTTACAGTTTCACCCTACATTATTGCATAGGTGAATTTAGCATAGCTGGTTGGAAGGCCGTCTGAGTACTCAGACAGAAGCTACTGTTATCCATCCACAGTATATTGAGTACTGATAAATTATTAACATGTTTGCAGTAGTTATTGGTACTGGTATCAAAGTATTGGTAACGTAATCTACTCCACCCAACACTTGTTCTCAATATATTAAGAGTCAAAATATTTAGTATTAAATCACATCCATCTGCACACTTGATTTATGAAAAAAGCTATCTATCCCTGGGCTATCATTTTCAAAGGTCGATTGGTTGTAAACTTAATTTCCCAGATCTGATGCAGATAGCATCCACAGAAAGATTCCTAGACTTTCAAATGTGTTTTCCCTCAACAGTGAGAGAGAGCAGAGTTCTCTTCACTCATTGATTAGAATAGTCACACAGTAACCGTCTTGAGGGATCTTTTCACCGCGTTGACTGTAGGACCAGAGATCGAAGCCTGTCCCCTTGTGTTATTAAAGCTTTCAGTGAGCTGGGTGAAGTTGCCCCTAGATGGTGATCTTGGGTCAGTTTAGCCATTAATGCGGATTGGGGGAGGGGGAGTTTATCCCAGATCTGTACCTAAGGGAAACTTCACTCGAAGCCACAACGGGTTGAGGGAGGTGGTCAGTCTTGTGTTACTCCAACTTCTTAGTGTCGACACGTTTGGTCTTCTTGGCCAGAGCAACGGCATCCAGGTGCAGGTTACGGTTGAGGATGACAGAACCACAGGTGAGAGCCCCAGCCAGCGCACCAGCAAAGCCACACACAAACACATCCTGACCTGCACACATAACACAAACATCAGCACGCAGTAAAAAACCAGAGCCGATATAAACCTTTAGTAATACTGAAGTCAAACTTATGACATGTTTTAGACATATAGCTTCTCTCTGATATATCCATGGACCCAATCAGCCGTATAAGATACTGACCTGTGAGGTAGAGGTTCTTCAGGGGTGTCTGGGGCCTCACGGTGGCACTGCACTCAGCGCTGAAACGAGCTGTGCCATGGTCTGCTCCGTAGATCTCCCCTTTAGGGGCTCCAATGTAGTGCGTGTTTGTTATGGGTGTTCCAGCCTCGATGAACTCAACCTAAAGACGGACACAGAGAGAGAAATGGGAGATGTCTGCATTGTGAACAGGGCATCGACTACTTTCCATCGAGGTATCAGGTTACATCAAAAAAAAGAAACTCGTCTAGGTTACAGCTTACTAGCGCATCCACCATAGTAAGTTTCCCGGACAAGGCTGTCTACCAGAGTTTAGTACGAACGGGCCAAATGCTCTACCTTGTCCCTGGTAATCTTGGGGAAGACACTCATCACCACCTCCAGAATCGAGTCACAGAAGATCTGCTTCAGCTCCTTGTAATCAGTCCCTCTGTTGGTCACCTTGTCATCCTTCCACTCCTCAAACCACTCATAGTTAGCAAAGCTCACCAGACTCAGGGTGGACTTGCCTGTGAAGAATGGGGAAACGGAAAGGGGTTGAGACACGTCTGTTCAGCCTTCGTTCTGATGGCGTCGGATATTGTTAGTTGTGTGCATTTCCAATAAGTCTTAAGTTACAAGATGTTTTGGTATGGTGTAGATCAAGAGACCGAGCAGGTTGTTTCCAAGGAACACGTTGCAACACTAATGCATCAACATTGGACAGTCAATAGAATGGAACAAATCAAATTAACGGACTTTGAAAGGGCATTATGCAACCATCTGGTACCTGATAGGACAACATACTACAGGATTCTGTAGTTTTCTAACTGTTGTCTTGTCTGTGTTACCATGAAGTAGATACAATAAAAATAACAAAAACAAAATAACAAAAACAAAATCACAAAACAGTCTCACATCAGGAATAAAACTAGAACGAGGCCTAACACCCAACACTGCAAACCTCAGTAAAAGAAAGGATTGACCCAGAAACACCTGGAGGAGAGATGCCCAGGCCAATATGGCAAGAGCAGCCTCAACCGGTACAACTTGCCTCGAACCGAGTAATATGTAGGACATGAGCCAATGGATTGTGCTCCTTATACGAGCCACATGTTTAAATAAGTAAAGTCAGTGGATGATGCATTTCCAAGGATCGAAATAATGAAATCATTTAGTATGGTGAAAAATCAGTGCCAGCACTAGTCTTGTTTCTGTACCTGGTGATCGTTCCTCCCAGGTGGGATCTTTGGCTGATGGAGAGGCCACAAAGAGGAGGGGCACACTTCTCGCTGACTCCTCCCGGTTTCCCTTCAGATAGGTGACAACCCTATAACATCCAGATAATGGGAGTAATAAAATACTGTAGGCTCTTTAACACTTTACCCTTCTCGGATTCTGGCACAGACACATATACAGTGCATTTGGAAAGTATTCAGACCCCTTCACGTTGTTACGTTACAGCAGTACTCTAAAAAGGATTCAATTGTCCCCCCTCCCTAATCAACACACAATACCCTGTGATGACAAAGCAAAATGTTATCTTTTTTTAGGTTGGCAAATGTACATATACATTTAAAAAAAACTGAAATATCACATTTACGTAAGTATTTAGACCCTTTACTCAGTACTTTGTGGAAGCACCTTTGGCAGCTATTACAGCCTTGAGTCTTCTTGGGTATGACGCTACAAGCTTGGCACACCTGTATTTGGGGTGTTTCTCCCACTCTTCTCTGCAGATCCTCTCAAGCTCTGTCAGGTTGGATGTGGAGCTTCACTGCACAGCTATTTTCTGGTCTCTGCAGAGATGTTAGATTGGGTTCAAGTCCGGGCTCTGGCTGGGCCACTCAAGGATATTCAGGGACTTGTTCCGAAGCCACTTCTGCATTGTCTTGGCTGTGCGCTTAGGGTCGTTGTCCTGGAAGGGGAACCTTCGCCCCAGTATGAGGTCCTGAGCAGGTTTTCATCAAGGATCTCTGTACTTAGCTCCATTCATATTTCCCCTATCCTGACTAGTCTTCCAGTCCCCATAGCATGATGCTGCCACCACACTTCACCGTAGGGATGGTATTGGCCAGGTGATGAGCGGTGCCTGGTTTGCTCCAGACGTGAAGCTTCACATTCAGGCCAAAGAGTTCTTCCATGTAAGAATGATGGAGGTCTCCGTGTTCTTGGGGACCTTCAATACTGCAGACATTTTTTGGTAACCTTCCCCAGATCTGTGCCGACACAATCCTGTCGTCTCGGAGCTCTACGGACTATTCCTTCGACATCATGGCTTGGTTTTCGCTCTGACATGCAGTGTCAACTATGGCACCTTATATAGGACAGGCGTGTGCCTTTCCAAATCATGTCCAATCAATTGAATTTACCACAGGTGGACTCCAATCAAGTTGTAGAAACAACTTAAGGATGATCAACGGAAAGAGGATGCCCCCGAGCTCAATTTTGAGTCTCATAGCAAAGGGTCTGATAAATTACATAAATACGTTTTTTTTTGTTTTTTTGCAAAAAGAAAATATAAAAAACAGTTTTTTGCTTTGTCATTATGGGGTACTGTGTGTAGATTTATGAGGGAAGAATGCAATTTAATACGTTTTAGAATAAGGCTGTAACGTAACAAAATGTGAAATGGTCTGAATACTTTCCAAATGCACTGTAGACCATGCTTGTTAAACAGTGCGAATATCTATTGAGGTTCCAAACATGTTGTGAAATAAGTGCAGTGATGAGTGTGTACTGATACTGTCTGTTTTGACGACACTGCATTTTAGTTGTTACCAAACAGATTACTGTTAACAGCACAATCTTTGATGCACACAGTGAAAGGGAGTGAAATACAGAATACATGACTAGACGCACTATCATGTACCGTAGGTTATGTAATGTCGCAGAAACTCACTTCTCTCTCAAAGTCCACACCACAAGACCTTACACAATGTCCGTCTTTGCAACACATCAGGGATACAGTTGAAGTCAGAGGTTTACACAGTCAATTAGTATTTGGTAGCATTGCCTTTAAATTGTTTAACTTGGGTCAAATGTTTTGGGTAGCCTTCCACGAGCTTCCGACAAGAAGTTGCGTGAATTTTGACCCATTCCTCTTGACAGAGCTGGTGTAAACAGAGTCAGGTTTGTAGGCCTCCTTGCTCGCACACGCTTTTTCAGTTCTGCCCACACATTTTCTATAGGATTGAGGGCAGGGCTTTGCGATGGCCACTCCAATACCTTGACTTTGTTTTCCTTAAGCCATTTTGCCACAACTTTGGAAGTATGCTTGGGGTCATTGTCCATTTGGAAGACCCATTTGTGAACAAGCTTTAACTTCTTGACTGATGTCTTGAGATGTTGCTTCAATAATTGCACATAATTTTCTATCTTCATGATGCCATCTATTTTGTTAAGTGCACCAGTCCCTCCTGCAGCAAAGCACCCCCACAACATGATGCTGCCACCCCCGTGCTTCATGGTTGGGATGCTGCTCTTCGGCTTGCAAGCCTCCCCATTTTCCTCCCAAACATAATGGTCATTACAGCCAAACAGTTCCATTTTTGTTTAATCAGACCAGGGGACATTTCTCCAAAAAGTACAATCTTTTTCCCCATGTGCAGTTGCAAATCTTAGTCTGGCTTTTTTAATGGCGGTTTTGGAGCAGTGACTTCTTTCTTGCTGAGTGGCCTTTCAGGTTATGTCGATATAGGACTCGTTTTACTGTGGATATATATACTTTGTACCCGTTTCCTCCAGCATCTTCACAAGGTCCTTTGCTGTTGTTCTGGGATTGATTTGCACTTTTCGCACCAAAGTACATTCATCTCTAGGAGACAGAACGCGTATGACGGCTGTGTGGTCCCATGGTGTTTATACTTGTGTACCATTGTTTGGACAGGTGAACGTGGTACCTTCAGGCTTTTGGAAAATTCTCCCAAGGATGATCCAGACTTGTGGAGGTCTACAATTTCTCTTCTGATGTCTTGGTTGATTTCTTTTGATTTTCCCATAATGTTTGAAGGTAGGCCTTGAAATACATTCACAGGTACACCTCCAATTGACCCAAAGGACGTCCATTAGCCTATCAGAAGCTTCTAAAGCCATGACATTTTCTGGAATTTTCCAAGCTGTTTAAAGGCACAGTCAACTTAGTGTATGGTAACTTCTGACCCACTGGAATTGTGATAGTGAATTATAAGTGAAATTATCTGTCTGTAAACAATTGTTGGAAAAACTACTTGTGTCATGTAAAGTAGATGTCCTAACCAACTTGCCAAAACTATAGTTTGTTAACAAGAAATGTGTGGAGTGTATGTAAACTTCTGACTTCAACTGTACGTTAATAAGGACAAATAAGGTGTGAATTAAAATAAATATACAAGTCATTAGACAGTGGGGCCAATGGGGACATGCCAAACATCTAGGCTTAAAAAAAGAGAGAGGAAGGACCTACAGTTCATCCAGGTTGTGCTCTGTGAAGATCCAGTAGTTGTCTGCTTTGAGGCCCAGGTCCTCCTTGGTTCCAGTCAGGCCCAGGAAGATGCTCAGACCTCCTTCCCCATTTTTCATCATACCAAGCTGCTTCTGGATGGCTGCAGGGCATCACAAAATCATACAACAGTCATGATTAGTAGGGATGTGCATCTTTCCCTTTACAGAGGATTCTATAAGTTTCTAGATAAAATGGGCTCCGATACGCTAAGCTTGAAACGATTCAGTTTGATTAGAGGAACAAATCGATGTAATGCACTAACATTTGTTGCATAAACACATTCATTTCAAATTAAATTCTGCAGCTGTGATAAGGGATGAATAGGTCTATGGTGTATGATCAGGAACAAGCTTACCCCTCATTGGTCAGCGCGCAAAGCTGCGGACAGCGTGCAGTTTAACTAGGCTACTGCCAGGGGTTGTTAGGCATGCAAAACTACTTGTAGAGCAATGACTGTAGACATAATTCCATACGTAGTTCCGACAATGAATGAGAGGAAGCAAGTGTCTCAAAAGATTGTAATTTTACCCCCCCCCCAATTGTGTTTTAGCAATTCGTAACATTTTAATCGATTTTCTGACCGATGCATGCTACATTTGGATCGGTTTGGGGTCTCGATGCACTCATATTTTAAACATTTGAACCGGGGAACAATGCCCATTGGTGAACTGTTACAGCGTTAATGATTAGGCATCACAAGGTCATAGAAACATTATGATTAGGAAACAACATCTAGACAACGGCATCGATACAAGTGTCAACTAACAATGATGATTTTTTTACGCAGATATCTTGAACATACACCCACACCATAATACCCTCACCCACCTGGCATGGCCTGGAGTTCCTTGGGCAGCAGCTTCTGGTAGGTGTTGAAGATGCCAGCGTTGGAGATGACCTTTGGAGCATGCACATGGATCTCCTCCTGACCCTTCATCACGCTCACACCTGAAACCAATGGAACCAGATGTGGTCAAATCTGACCATCTGTGTGATCAACCAATTCACCTTTCAACCAATCAACCAGCCCTATTCACCAATAGCCTCGTTGTTGTCGTTGAACAGGATGCGGTTGACTGGGGCGCGGACGAGCACGGCCCCCCCGGCTTTCTCAATGATAGGGATCATGTGGTAGGCGATCTCACTGGCTCCTCCTATTGGGTACCAGGCGCCAGTCAGGTAATGGCAGACCAGCAGGCTGTGCATGGAGAAGCTGCCATCCTTGGGCATGTTACCTGCAGTTACACACAACAAAATTGAGTCTTATAAAACCAAACACACAACGAAAAGAGATGCAATTCATTTGGTCCATGTGGAAATTGTGTCCCCCAAATGAGTGAACTACATAGGGAACAGGGACGCAGTCTTTCATTGGAGATGGCTGTGGTTATGCTCTCCACTATCAGGAACTACAGCAGCCTACCGTAAGTGCCAAAGACGTAGCTGAAGACGGCCCTGAGGTCATTGTTCTCAGTCAGTTCGTTGACCACCTCGGTCACGCTGCGAGACGCCATGCGGAAGAAGAACGACAGACGATTGGCGAGGCCTGTGTACACCAGGAACTTGGCCAGGGGGACAGGAACGAGCTTCAGCAGACACAGGAACCAAACGCTGCGTCCTGCTTTCTGTTGATGGAATTCAGACATATACACTACCGTTCAAAAGTTTGAGGGTCACTTAGAAATGTCCTTGTTGTTGAAAGAAAAGCACTTTCTTGGTCCATTAAAATAACATCAAATTGACCAGAAATACAGTGTAGACATTGTTAATGTTGTAAATGACTATTATAGCTGGAAACGGTAGATTTTTTTAATGAAATATCTACATAGACGTACAGAGGCCCATTATCAGCAACCATCCCTCCTGTGTTCCAATGACACGTTGTGTTAGCTAATCCAAGTTTATCATTTAAAAAAAAGACTAATTGAGCATTAGAAAACCCTTTTGCAATTATGCTAGCACAGCTGAAAACTGTTTTCCTAATTAAAGAAGCAATAAAACTGGCCTCCATTAGACTAGTTGAGTATCTGGAGCATCGGCATTTGTGGGTTCGATTACAAGCTCAAAGTGGCCAGAAACAAAGAACTTTCGTCTGAAACTTGTCAGTCTATTCTTGTTCTGAAAAATGATGGCTATTCCATGCGAGAAATTGGCAAGAAACTGAAGATCTCATACAACGCTGTGTACTACTCCCTTCACAGAACAGCACAAACTGTCTCTAATTAGAATAGAAGGAGTGGGAGGCCCCGGTGCACAACTGAGCAAGAGGACAAGTACATTAGTGTCTAGTTTGAGAAACAGATGCCTCACAAGTCCTCAACTGGCAGCTTCATTAAATTCTACCCGCAAAACACCATTCTCAACGTCAACAGTGAAGAGGAGACTCCAGGATGCTGGCCTTCTAGGCAGAGTTGCAAAGAAAGAAAATAAAAACCATGAGGTTATTGATGACATCACGTAACAGCACCATACCTTGACCAGCCTCATGTACTCATCGATGGCCGCCTCCTCACCAGGGAAGAACTTCTTCAGCTCGTCAGGGAAACGGTTCCTGCCGCTGTAGATGGGGTAGGTGCGCCTGTTCTCAGGAGGGCCCAGCACCACCTGGTCAAATGGGTTGTCCAGCGGCTCCCACTGCAGCTGACCATTGGTCAGCTGGTCAAGCATACAGCGGAAGGGCTTATGCTCCAACAGGTCCCCAATGTAGTGGATACCTGAGGTGGAGGCATGATTGATTGATTGTATTGTTAGAATGTTTTGTATCTAGGATGTCTAGCTCAAATCACATGGGCTTATAAGACACAGTATTATTGATTAATAGTTTGCATTTACAGTGTTACACTTAAACTCACTTTTTTTTTTTTACAAAATCAGGCTTGGGCTAGCCCAGGACATGCGGTCAGGACATGCGGTCAGTTTTTTTAGGAACTAATTTGGTGTCTCAACTTACTGTTGAGAGTTGCAACAGTAGAATGCATTACGTACAATTTCTCTACATCCCATGGCAAAATGTTATTTTTTTAGTGTCAATAGGAGGGCAGGCTCTAAAATGTTTTGCAAAATTTCACTTAGGGCCCCCAAAAGGCTAGGGCCGGCTCTGTCTGCATGTGTGGTTATCTGATGTGGGTATATGCAAAACCCCAAGCCACCATGTAGAACCCCACCACCATCAAAGTTGCCCATCCTTGATTTAGGTCAACAATAGAAATAGACCAGGTTCATAGCCACTACCATCTCTGAGTAGAGGAAGGTACCTACCACCTTGAGTAAGGAAAGGTAAACTGATAGCTGCCTTCTAGGTAAGGAAAGGTCAACTGATAAGAGCCTTCTCACCCACGTCAAACTCAAAGCCTTTCTCCGTAAAGGTGTGGCAGCAGCCTCCGGCCCGATCATGCTGCTCCAGAACCAGGACCCGCTTTCCAACCTTAGCCAGCAGCACTGCCAGCCCAAGACCACCAATTCCACTGCCAATGACAATGGCATCTAGTTTCTCAGGTACTTTACTGGCCAAGAAACCTGGTTGGGAAGAGTAAAAAAAATATATGAAACAATTTAAACATACAATTAACAGAGATATTGACAGTTAAATATTCGTACATGAAACAAATAACGATGTGTTCCAGCAATATTATCCCCTGGGACTGTGCAAAGACAGCCTATAACCACGTTTCCATCTAAACCATTTCATGGGGATGAATTTTCCTGAACCATGGAGAAAAAAAAAAGTCACGACCGCATTTTCATGGAAACATTCAAATGCAGTACAATTATGTAGGCCTAAATGCAAACAGAATTTGTTCGTTCAACATGGTGGGATCTTTGTGTCGGTAAAATGAACTTTGTGCACTACGTAATAACGCACAGCCTTTTTCTTTTCTCCGCAAAAAGTCAGTTTGATGGAAACACATGTCGTGGTTTTATGCAGATGTTTTAATATTCGCATGAAAATCTGTACCAAATTGGATGAAAACGTAGTTAGTGGAACTGAAACAAGTGTGTGTAGCAGCTATAAACGTGATATAATGCGGGTGGATTGCGTTTCAACAATGAGTTTAGTCACTAGTGCAGTACAGCAGCAATGTTCAGCTTGTGACGCAGTACTGTAGTTAACAGTGTAGCCATAGAACCGCTGACAACGATTTCCTAACAAACGAAATAGTTGTCTGACCTGCTTTCAACTCCAAATGAATGCTCTTGAGATACATGTGAACGACACAGCAATTGAATTATGCAACAAGATATAGCTTTCGAAACACACACACTGGACAAGGGTGACGGCCAAAAAATGAATTACAAAACGTAAATCTGTTTGCGAACATATTCCTAGGAAACTATATTTCGTGCATACATCAGTGATCGTCAAAACTTGTGTCTACGAGACTCACCCTGCTTCAGAACTTTGTTTTTCTCCTTCTTTTGGGTGACCAGTGGTTTAAGCGGCTCACGAGTGTCGATATCAAAAGGATTTGGTCCGGACGTACGGAACACATAGTTGTATACGAATGCAGCTAGAGCAGCACAAATGATTGCTACAATGATCCACATTTTACCAATTTTAAATCAGCGCACCTTCTCAATTTAAGTGGATACACACTTCCGCTTGCGAACAAGGTCTGCAATGGTTCCAGACCACTTGGAACCCTCCCACGCATGACAGATAGCACAGTTGTTTAATGGTATTTGTGGTCGTATCTCCGTCGTTTTCAGCCAAAGAACATCGGGATTATTATAGTGTAAAAATAACCCTTTTCCTAACCTCAAACTAATCACCATAGCCTGCTACGTGAATGATCCTAACCTGCTGCGAAAAGTCAAATCTAACGTTATTCGACTAAAACTGAGTTTTACGTGCAGCCGGCTCATACGCCTACCCGGGCCAGTTTAATAGAATCCTCTCGTTATAAAATCTGGGAGAATGAGCAGTTTTTTTTAATCAACTATGGGCGTTGTTATTATTAAATAGTGTAAAAATAACAACGCCCATAGTTGATTTTAAAAAACGAGAGGATTCTATTAAACTGGCCCGGGTAGGCGTATGAGCCGGCTGCACGTAAAACTCAGTTTTAGTCGAATAACGTTAGATTTGACTTTTCGCAGCAGGTTAGGATCATTCACGTAGCAGGCTATGGTGATTAGGTTGAGGTTAGGAAAAGGGTTCACTTATAAGCAAAAAAATATACTGAACAAAAATATAAACGCAACAATTTCAAATATTTTACTGGGCTACAGTTCATATAGGGAAATTAGTCAATTGAAATAATTTAAATTGGGCCCTAATCTATGGATTTCCCATGACTGGGCAGTGGCCCACCCATTTGGGAGCCAGGCCCAGCCAAACATAATTAGTTTTCCCCCACAAAAGGGCTTTATTACACCCAGACAGCTTCATCAGCTGTCTGGGTGGCTGGTATCAAATGATCCCACAAGTGAAGAAGCCGGATGTTCACTTTCAGGGATGCAACAAGATGGCGCCGACAGAGACGGTCGCCTCGCTTCAGGTCCTTAGAAAACTATGCAGTTATTTGTTTTATGTATTTTATCTTACATTGTTAGCCCAGATAATCTGAAGTGTTTTTACATACAGCCGGGAAGAACTATTGGATATAAAAGCTGACCGGAAACACGACCGCAAGGTGACCGGAAACACGACCAAACACAAACAGTGCAGCTATTCCCTCCACAAGGCAATCAAACAAGCAAAGGTTCAGTATAGAGAGTCGCAATTCAACGACTCAAACACGAGACTACAGTCAATCATGGATTACAAAAAGAACCAGCCCTGTCGCAGATACCGACGTCTTGCTCCCAGACAAATTAAACAACTTCTTTGCTTGTTTTGAGGACAATACAGTGCCACTGACACAGCCCTCGACCAAAGCCTGTGGGCTCTCCTTCTACGTGGCCAACGTGAGTAAAACATTTAAACGTGTTAACCCTCGCAAGGCTGCTAGCCCAGACGACATCCTCAGCCGCGTCCTCAGAGCATGCGCAGACCAGCTGGCAGGTGTGTTTGACATGTTCAACAAATCCCTATCCCAGTCTGTTGTCCCCACTTGCTTCAGGATGGCTGATTTGATTTGATTTGATTGTCCCTGTTCCCAAGAAAGCTAAGGTAACTGAGCTAAACAACTATCGCCCTGTAGCACTCACTTCCGTCATCATGAAGTGCTTTGAGGGACTAGTCAAGGAACATATCACCTCCACCCTACCTGATAACCTAGACTCACTCCAATTTGCTTACCGCCCCAACAGGTCCACTGACGATGCAATCGCCATCACACTGCCCTATCCCATCTGGACAAGAGAAATACCTATGTACGAATGCTGTTCATTGACTACATATCAGCATTTAACACCATTAGTACCCTTCCAAACTCATCATTAGGGTCTCGACCCCGCCCTGTGCAACTGGGTCCTGGACTTTGACGGGCCACTCCCAGGTGGTGAAGATCGAAAACAACATCTCCACCCCACTGATCCTCAACACTGGGGCCCCACGAGGGTGAGTTCCCAGCCCTCTCCTGTACTCCCTGTTCACCCATGACTTTGTGGCCATGCACGCTTCCAACTCAATCATCAAGTTTGCAGATAACACTACAGTGGTAGGCCTGATTACCAACAATGACGAGACAGCCTACAGGGAGGAGATGAGGGCCCTCGGAGTGTGGTGTCAGGAAAATAACCTCTCACTCAACGTCAACAAAACAAAGGAGATGGTCGTGTACTTCAGGAAACAGTAGAGTAGAGGGAGTTAAGTTCCTCGGCATACACATCACGGACAAACTGAAATGGTCCACCCACACAGACAGCGTGGTGAAGAAGGCCCAACAGCGCCTCTTCAACCTCAGGAGGCTGAAGAAATTTCCCTTGTCATCTAAAACACTCAAACTTTTACAGATGCACAATCAAGAGCATCCTGTCGGGCTGTATCACCGCCTGGTACGGCACTTGCACCGCCCTCAACCGCAAGGCTCTCCAGAGGGTAGTGCGGTCTGCACAACGCATCACCGGGGGCAAACTACCCTCCAGGACACCTACAGCACACGATGTCACAGGAAGGCCAAAAAGATCAAGGACAACCACCCGAGCCACTGCCTGTTCCCCCCGCAATCATCCAGAAGGCGAGGTCAGTGCAGGTGCATCAAAGGTATCACTAGTCACTTTAAATAACGCCACTTTAATAATGTTTACATATCCTACATTACTCACTGCATATGTATATACTTTATTCTACACTGCATCTTGCCTACACGCCATCCCTCATCCATATATGTATATGTACATATTCTTATTAATACCTTTACATTTGTGTGTATAAGGTAGCTGTTGGGAATTTGTTAGATTACTTGTTACATTTTACTGCATAGTCGGAACTAGTAGCACAAGCATTTCTCTACACTCGCGTTAACTGCTAACCATGTGTATGTGACCAATAAAATTTGATTTGAGGGATGTAAACAAATGTGTGCACAAAATTTGAGATCAGCTTTTTGTGCACATGGTAAATTCTGGGATATTTTAATTTCAGCCCATGAAACCTACATGTTGCATTTTATTTTTGTATAGTATAAATCGGCTCAAAACAAAAGTGACTTAAGTTAGCATGAGGAGTAATGAGTAGGATTCTGTTTTCACTTGCAAAAGTGATTGCTTTGAAAACTCATTTGAAAATGCATTTTTTTTGACCACGTAAGGGAGTGGCGCAGATTCTTGTTCGATTTGAGCTTGCCGCTCCTCCTCCCTCACTGGCCTCGCCTGGTGAAGTGATGGCCCATAGGCAAGTTCAAACCGGGCCATTTTATCCGACTGCTGCCACCGATTGAACATAGACTCTAAAGAACATATCACTTGGTCATGCATTACATAAATGTGTTGACAAGACAGAAAATTATGCCATTACATGCCTCACCCATATTTCACATTAAAATAGTGGACAGTGAAAACATTCATATTTTTTTATTTTAAAAAACAACAGTATCATGAGGAAGTTAAATACTAAATCAATTGTGCAAAAACTGAAAAGGTATCCCAAAGTACAAAATACGGTATTGTTTCCCCACAGAAAATTCATACAAGATGTTAGTTTTATGCAAGTATTTTCATTGCATTGAATATACAGCACCAGTTAAAAGTTAAGACACACCTACACACTCAAGGATTTGACTTTCTTTTTACTATTTTCCTTCAAAGAATCCTCCATTTGCAGCAATTACAGTCTTGCAGACCTCTGGCATTCTAGCTGTCAATTTGTTGAGGTAATCTGAAGAGATTTCACCCCATGCTCCCTGAAGCACCTCCCACAAGTTGGATTGGCATGATGGGCACTTCTTACGTACCGTACGGTCAAGCTGCTCCCACAACAGCTCAATAGGGTTGAGATCCAGTGACTGTGCTGGACACTCCATTATAGACATAATACCAGCTGACTGCTTCCCTAAATAGTTCTTGCATAGTTTGGAGCTGTGCTTTGGGTCATTGTCCTGTCATAGGAAGAAATTTGCTCCAATTGAGTGCCGTCCACAGGGTATGGCATGGCGTTGCAAAATGGAGTGATAGCCTTTCTTCTTCAAGATCCCTTTTACCCTTTAGAAATCTCCCACTTCACAACCACCAAAGCACCCCAGACAATCACATTACCTCCACCATGCTTGACAGATGGCGTCAAGCACTCCTCCAGCATCTTTTCTGCATCTCACGTTCTTCTTTGTGATCTGAACACTTCAAACTTAGATTTGTCCTTCCATAACACTTTTTTCCAATCTTCCTGTCCAGTATGTGTTTTTTTGCCCATCTTTTCTTATTATCGGCCAAGAGATATGGCTTTTTCTTTGCAACTCTGCCTAGAAGGCAAGCATCCTGGAGTTGCCTCTTCACTGTTGATGTTGACTGGTGTTTTTCACGTACTATTTAATGAAGCTGCCAGTTGAGGTGTCTGTTTCTCAAACTAGACACTAATTTACTTGTCCTCTTGCTCAGTTGTGCACCGGGGCATCTCATTTACAACATTAACAATGTCTACACTGTATTTCTGATCAATTTGATGTTATTTTAAAAATGGACCAAAAAAAAAAGTTTTTCTTTAAAAAACAAGGACATTTCTAAGTGACCCTCGAACTTTTGAACGGTAGTGTAAGTAAGGAAGTGAAACGTCCTTTCCTGTGGCGGTCCTCATGAGAGCCAGTTTCATCATAGAACTTGGTTTTTGCGAATGCACTTGAAGAAGCTTTCAGTTTTTGAAACTTTCCAGATTGACTGACCTTCATGTCTTAAAGTAATGATGGACGGTCATTTCTCTTTGCTTATTTGAGCAATTCTTGCAATAATATTAACTTGGTCTTTTACAAAATAGGGCTACCTTCTGTATACCACCCCTACCTTGTCACAACACAATTGATTGGCTCAAACGCATTAAGGAAATAAATTCCTTAAATTAACAGGGCACACATGTTAATTGAAATGCATTCCAGGTGACAACCTCATGAAGCTGGTTGAGAGAATGCCAAGTGTGTGCAAAGCTGTCAAGGCAAAGGGTGGCTACTTTGAAGAATCTCATATTTTGATTTGTTTGACACTTTTTTGGTTACTACACGATTCCATATTTTATTTCATAGTTTATCTTCACTATTATTCTACAATGTAGAAAATAGTAAAAATAACAAAAAACCCTTGAATAAGTAGGTGTCCGAACTTTTGACTGGTACTGGTACACACCAGTGTTCCATCAGCATTGTTTAGTTCATTCTGACATACTTTTTATTTGGGGGAAAATTCAGAACATAGTAAAGGACGTGTTCTGTAAAGGATGGCTATGATAAAATTGCAATACAAAAAAATACAAAGGAAAAGTTAAGTCTGTGGGGCGAATTCAATTCATGTGTAGACCTACGCCTTCTGTCAGGAGGGCATGTGGAGCCGTGATAAAAGTTCAAGCACTTTTGATCCCTTGCCACTGGGGGAGTCATGGTTATCTCGTGGGGTCATCTCCAGCCCATAGAGGTGCTCAAGGAAACTATACAGGGAGGCTAGCTGATCTGGGTACCCCTGTTGAAACACACGCAGAAGCTTGAAAAGCTTGTCCAGTGCATTGCTCAGGCCCTCCTGAGGCAGGGGGATTGCCATCCTATCAACGGGGAACACGATGCAAAGCTGCCGGCCAGGGGCCTCCAGGGGCCCCACGCTCACTATGTAGGGCTGAGCGTGGGAGGCAGACTCTGGGCCCTCCAAGGAGGTAGGGTCACAGAATAAGGAGGACACCTCGGTGTCCATCTGTAGAGGAACAAAGGAGGAAAGGTCTTTCAAGGGGATTCTTCAATTACATTCCTTCGAAAAGTAATTGTTACCCTTCTAAAGTTGCCAACAATTTCCTTCTAAAACTCCGCTAGTTCACAAACGGTTACTCTATATGGCAATGAAGAAATGTCTGAGTTTATTACTCTGATCAGGATGTATAGAAAAAAAAATGTAAACTGTTGCTCACCGGTACAATGTCCACCAGATACCGAATGGCCTGCCTGACACTGCTCCTGGAGGGTAAGGAGGCTCTACTGGTGTTTGTTGGTGGTAGTACATAGATCAGGACCTTCAGCATAGTCAGGGTGTAGGAGTCTGCAGAGGAATCAGAGGGGAACAAATATGTGAAACTTGGCATAAAACAACTCAAAACAAAACACAGCAATGTACTCTGACCCCTGAGTAAATCATACAGATCATTTACAGTCAGTCTGTCAATGGTTTATTAGGAGGTTGACTGTAAAGTGTCTATTGCATGTATACTGAACAAAAAAATAAACACAACATGCAACAATTTCAACATTTTTACTGAGAAATAAACATTTTGTGCATATGGACAATTTCTGAGATTGTATATTTCATGAAACATGGGACCAACACTTTACATGTTGCGTTTATATTTTTGTTCATTGTAGTTAACCTCTGACCTCCTTGCTGTGTGGTAGCCAGTTGGAGAAGTGCTGAGATGTCTGGGTGTTTTTCGCACTCTGCGATCTGGTACAACCTGGGCAACACGAAAGACGACCACTGGGCCAGGAAAGAGTGGCCTTTACCTGGGAACATCCTCTCAAACTCCAGGTCAATCTGAACAAAGAAACACCTTTCAGATCCCAATAAAACACGTAGTCACCAATGGGTTGTTCCACTTCAAAAAGCACAAGAGGATTTTTTTTTACACCCACCGACTCAAATTGTTCTGAAATCGTTTGGAAACTGGTACAACAATCAATTCCACAAATATTCTAGTTTAAAAATAGAGATTTTATCGTCTGAGAAATTAAGCTAATTGATTGCATCCAAATAGGCCATTTTAATTTATAGAACTCATATCATAATCAATAAATAGACATGAGGAATCCAAAGGAATACTCAAGTGGACAGCTTTTGACCACTTCTTTGATTCCTCATACAGTATCTTACCTCATTGTTAGTAAAAAAGTTTGGTTCAAATTGGATGTTAGGTATTATAATATTTCAGAAATATATGAATCCTATCAATGAAAAACGGGCCATTTTGGGCGAAATCAATTAGCTTAATTTCTCAGAGATTGAATTATATATCATTAAAATAATGTTGCGGGAATGCTAACCTTATCAGTCTCTAACTTCAGAAACAAATTCATAACAATTTGAGATGGTGGGTGTCATACCTGGCTGAAATGACATGGGATAAACCTAATTACAAGTCTATCTGTGGCCTTTCTAGTCTAGTGAGCATCAGTGGCTTTCTCCATGAAGACTGGACTCACCGTGGCGGGTACATCAAGAAAACGTGGGTACTCGGCCAACACAGCCCTCATACTAGGCCGTGTGTTGCTGATCCACCTCCTGCGTGCGTTGAATGTGAGGTCCATAGCACCGTGTATGGCAGGCAGATTCCTGGTCAGGGGCCTGGTTTTCTTCATCAGCTCCACCCACCTCTGCGTCTCCTCACTGGACTGGCTCTCCAGGAGCCCAGGTCCCGATCGAGGTCCAGCGGGGTCCAACAGACCTGGCTCTGGCCGACGCCTCTTCAGCACATACTTCTTCTTGTGGTCTTCAAGGGTGCGTCGAGAGTTGCGCAGGCGCGTCTCAATGTAACCCGTACGGGACAAAGGGTCGTACAAGTGTTCCTACACAGAGAGAGAGAAAATTAAAAGACATAATTGTCTGTTCAGTAAGTGAGAATTATGTGAATCCTACACTACTAATCAATTGAACTCACGATGCCATTGATGCCAGCAGAGGGTGCACAGAGTCTGAGTCCTGGGAAGAGTTCCACTATGTGCTCTGCCAGCATGGTCTTCTGAGCAGAGGTAGGGTAGCTGCAGGGGACAGGAGATTAAATGTCAGAAACACTTACAAAACATTAAGTCTAAATAGAAGAGAAAAATCTCAGATTTCTCAGTCCCTTCCCTTCTCATCCCAAACACACATACAATCAGCTCCTCACAATCCAAACTCCTCCACGATGAAGGACACGGAGAACTTTATGAGCTTTCTGCGGGACAGCTCACACAGACAGCCCTCCCTCTCGTACTCCCGCACCACCTCAGGACACAGCTGCTCCAGCCACAGGCGCAGGCGACCTACAAAGTCCTGTGGACCAGCCTCCACCTGCTCCTGCCCAAACTCACCGGCCTCCACACCACTCTGAGAATGACAGTTTTAGATAAGTTAAGGACTGAGGATCACATTATGTCAATTAACATTTAGCGCCTAATATGTTTTATGAGATTGTGAGGTCGGCGATCGAGGACTGAGTACATGTGCTTTACTCACATTGGCAGGATGAGGCAGAGGCAGAGCAAGGGCCTCCTCAGCCATGCAGCATCTCTCCATATCAGGCCGCTCTGTTTTGATGTTGGCTGGGCTGAAGCAGGGGTGCAATGCATCCTGGGGCTTGGCAGCCATCTCTCCCTCCAGGGACACAGCCACAGTCCTCAGGTCTCCTTCATGCAGCCTGTGGTCATCTGCAACTGAACATTAGCAGAGAGGAGACAATGAGGAAGAGCATGAGAGGTAGCCTAGCAAGCCGCCTGATTTCGAAACTGACATGAATGGTTCGCACGGATATACCATTCATGTAAGCTTGCGATATCAGGCAGCTTGCGAGGCTACATTCAGTACACTGCAAGTCACGATATCAAGAGAGGCTCTCTCACTTAGGCATTCTTTCACTACATTGAGTCAGGACTTACAGTGAGTGGCACCCCCGTCAATAAGGGCCATGTCTTCATTGTGCTCCGTCTTGTACACTCTGTTCATCAGCTCCCACTCCTCTGGGATCCCCATGCCTTGACCCTCTTCAAAGTCCACCATCACTGGCCCAGCCGACACAAGGTCAAATGGGTCAGGCAGTCCAGCACAGTCCTCCACCACCTCCTGGGGATGGGGCTCCACGGTGGTCCTTTGTGATGCTTGGGAGGTTGAGCAAGTGGTTTGACCCATTGGATTCTTAATGTTGCCACGCCCACCACCCCCCCTCGGTCCTGTGTTACAGAATGCCTCTGAAGACCCAGCCTGCACCCTCCAGTCACCCCCACTGGGGGCCTCTAACCTCTGCTTCAGTCCCAGGGTGTCCTGGTCCCTCTGGGTCAATGAGGAGAGGCCCTGCTGCTGGTCCCCTTGAGCCCGGTTAACAGACGCACAGTCTCACACAGCACAGACTCCACTGCTGTACGCACTGCCTCCTCAATAGCCCCACCCAGTCTGTCCCTCAGGAAGCTGATGGACAACTGGACATCCATCTTGGCACAGCTCTACCTGGCTGTCTCTGTGACTTTAGACACCAACTTCAGGTTTCAGATGAGATGATATGTAGCTAGTCTATTCAAAAGTCACCAAACCTGGGTATTGCCAAAGATTCTCTAGTATAAGTTATTGCTTAAGTTCTTCCTCTCTGATAATTGATATGACCACATCTCTAAGCCTCTCTCACTTGGAGCGTCAACTAGAGATACACACTGAGTAATATGAATTTTACTAAGAACAATCATATTAGCTCTTCACCCTAAAACTACAGATATCTTGGCAACCCAAAAACCAATGTCAACATAGCTAGCTAAGCTAGTAACATTACTACCATATTATGCGTTAGACTGGTGAATACATTCAGTTTTGCAACTGACTAGGTATCCCCTTTTCCTGTTGTTGTCCCCATTATTATAGCTCGCAACAAAACAGGCTCTAGCTAGCTAATCATTTCCTACAAGCTATCGCTGTAAAATTAAAAGATTCATTCAACTAGTTAACGTCACCAACATTTCACTGCAAATTATCGAAAAAATACTTGAAGTCTACGCGGGATTGGGACTTTAAACCAAAGTAAAACATTAATATATAAATGTTTGAAGCGTTCTATCTAGCTAGCTATCGATTCTAGCTAGCTATCGTCCCCTAAATAAAACGTCATCGGCAAGAGGCAGCAAGCGTCAGAAGAGAACGGTGTGAAGCCATACAGAGATTTCAGCCATGGTATTCTCATTTTTCTTATGTTGTTTACCTAACAAGCATCAGGTGACTATTTTTCAGGAATACTCAGGTACTTCAATTTATTAGTTTGTTCTTGTATGACCGGAAGTCCTATTTTCCTTACAAACTTACGAAGAAGATTGAAATCTGTATTTATTTTTTATGTATGCAATAACTAAGATACTGTTTTAAAGGGCATACAGGTCTGCTCTGACTTTACACGGTTATTGTTCTATTTAGTTATTAATACTAATTTCCAAAAAAAGGTCTTGGGAACATGTATATGTAAAACATTTTTTATTAATTTTTTCATGTTCAGTTTTCATATGCACTTAAAAGTAGGTACCCTTTTATTTAAATTATTAATTTGTACTTTATTTCTCAGAATAGTTCCTGATTACACTAAAGAGGGTTTTTAGTCTCTCTTACTACAAGAACCCTTGGTTTGGTGTCACTACAATGGAAAATACCTTTGGTGGTAATATTCTACACTGAATGTGACCCTTGGTCACTTTTTATTTGTCTTGTGATCAGTTACAATGACATTACGCTCATTACTGTAAAATTCTACGGGTACAACACCAAACATGAGAATGAGGAGTTACTTGAATCTATAGAGAAACATATACTTCATTGGTTATCTAAATTTCCCAATTCGTGATTATTGATAGGAGGGGACTTTAACATGACTATAGATAATTAAACTGATAGATGACCCCAGGTAGACCAACCAATCAGAATGTGGGTTTAATACTTTTTATGGAAAAGTTTGATCTTACTGATATATGGAGCGAGAGGTTTCCGGCCGACAGATCATTCACTTGGAGTAACAAAACAGGTTCAAGACAATCCAGAATAGATTTTTGGCTTGTATTCAAATGTGTTGATAGTGAGTGTTACTACAAATATTTGTACTACTCCCTCACAGACCATAGGGCCATTTACATTGATATCAAAATATTTACCCCTGATATGAACCTTGGTAGAGCATCCTACTGGAAGCTAAATATTTCATTATTAAATAATGATATAGTTCAATTTGAGGTTAAAAATCTGCTCTCACACTTTTGGGAAAGGGCTTGTGAAGAAAAATCTTGTTGCAAGAACTGGGAGCTCTTTAAATTTGAGGTGTCCAAATACCTTAAATATGGTAGTAATCTTGCTAAGACCAGAAGAGCTGAGGAGGAAAAGGTGATCATTAAGATAACTTCCCTTTCTCATAGGTCCCCAGCCAGCCTTTCGGGGGAGGAGAAGATGGAACTCATTGAGTTACAAAATAAACTGGATAATATATATAAATTAAAAGCAGAAGGAGCCTTTATTAGATCTAGGAAAAAATGGATTGAGGGAGAACAGAATTCATCCTATTTCTTTAGACTTGAGAAATGTTACTCTAAAAATAACACTATCCATAAGTTAAACATTGGTGTTATTACTGATGACCAAACATTAATCGCTAAATACTGTAGCAATTTTTACAGAAAATTGTATAGCTCTACGTACCGTCAGGAATCCACAGATATGTGTTTTAACTCACTGAATAATGTTCACTCTATCAGTGATATAGAATCTAAACAGGCTGATGAACCCATCAAAGTTGAAGAGATTACAGTATCAAACATCTAAAGAACAATAAATCACCAAGTGTTGATGGAATTACATCAGAATTTTACAAATTATTTTCTGAGCAAGTAGCTCCCTTCCTATTTGAAGTCTTTTTTAGAGAGTATTAAAAACAATGTTCTCCCTCCTACAATTAGTCAGGGGTTAAGCCTAAGCCTAAAAAAAATAAGTGCTGCTCATCAATAACTTGTGTCCAATTTGTCTTCTTAATAATGACTATAAGATATTAGCCTTACTACTTGCAAAAAGTAGTAAAGAAGTCCTGGATGCAATCATTGATGAAACACAGTCTGGCTTCATGAGGAACAGACATATTTCTAACAATGTCAGACTAGTATTAGACATACTTGACTACTCAGGCCTAATAACTGAGGATAGCTTCATATTTTTTAGATCTTTATAAAGCATTTGACACAGTAGAGCATCAGTTTCTCTTCCACTCCCTTGAGAGACTTGGCTTTGGGGATTTTTTCTGTACGACACTCTATGCAAATGGTAACAGCTCTATCAAATTGACATATGGCACCTCACCTAGATTTGAGTTAAAGAGGGGAATTAGGCAAGGTTGTCCTCTCTCCGTACCGGTTTTATTAATCACCCAACTTCTTGCAAATTCTTTAAATAATAGTCCTGTACAAGGTATGTCAATAGCTGGTAAAGAAATTATTATAAGCCAGCTGGCTGATACTAAACTTTTTATTTAAGAAGCTAAACAAATTCCCATATCGATCAATGTGATACAATCCTTTTCCAAAGCGTCTGGTCTATATCTTAACATTAATAAATGTGAACTCATAGCTGTCAAAGATTGTGTGACACCTTCATATTATGGTATTCCAGTAAAAGAAGAACTTACATATTTAGGCATAACCATTACAAAGGATCAGAAGTCTAGAGGCTTACTACATTTTAACCCTCTTATTAAAAATACCCAGAAGAAGCTAAATCAATGGCTACAGAGGGACTTATCTTTAAAAGGTAGAGTCCTAATAACCAAGGCCGAAGTTAACTCTAGACTAACATATGGCGCTTTATCTTTATATCTTGACAGTAAAATAAGCAAGGAGATAGACCAGATGCT
This sequence comes from Oncorhynchus keta, assembly GCF_023373465.1. Classification (NCBI taxonomy): domain Eukaryota; kingdom Metazoa; phylum Chordata; class Actinopteri; order Salmoniformes; family Salmonidae; genus Oncorhynchus; species Oncorhynchus keta. Next base: position 19,574,074 of record NC_068452.1, read on the forward strand.
TTTCAACTTTATTTGGAGAAACCGTACCCATTACATTAGGAAAATTGTTGTAATGAACATTTATGAGAACGGTGGACTGAATTTTCTGGACTTTACTACTTTAAATAATACTTTTAAGATTAATTGGATAAAACAATTCCTAAGAAGACCCACTTCTATCTGGAATTTTATTCCTCATCATGTCTTCTCTACTTTTGGTGGCCTTAACTTGTTTTGCAATTATAATATTGACAAAATTCCAGTGAAACTTTCTGCTTTTCAACGGCAGGTTCTCTTGTCATGTCCATTAATTTATAAACACAATTTTTCTCCACACAGATATATGGAATAATCGGGATATAGTGTATAAAAATACTTCTTTGTTTTTAGAATATTGGTTCCAAAATAATATCATATTGGTGAGCCAACTGGTAAATGCAGAGGGTCTTTTACTCAGTTATAAGGAATTATTTTCACTTTACAAGGTCCCTGTAACACCTAAAGATTTTGCAATTGTTTTAGACGCCATTCCCTCAGGTGTTGCTCTGTTATTCAGGAACGTGTCAAGACTTGACCCTCAGAGCCTACCTTCTATTGACTCATCAGTAGCTAAATGGCATATATATATATATATATATAGTAGGAAACATTTGTTTATCTTTTGGTCCATTCAACAACAGAGCGATACGATCCTTGTTTCAGCAGGATGTTGTATCTATCTATACCTTATGTCATGCCTTATTGGAATGGATTTATTAAAATATCTGTTGGAAAAAAGTTTGAATGTTGCCACACACATACCTACTTGTTAACAAAATTAAGAAAGTTTCCTTTAAAATTATTCATAAATATTATCCTGCCAACCACTATATGAAGAAGTTGAAGGAAAACAACTCAAATGGCTCCTTTTGTAATGACCACCCAGAAACAGTGTTGCATCTTTTTTGGCATTGTTTTCATGTAAGAAAACTGTGGCAAGACATCCGTGGATTTATAACACATTGATGAAGATTTTACACTATTGTGGAGAGATGTACTGCTTGGATTCTTTACATACGATAGAAATAAGCTGAAATATTTTTGTAATTCATTTCATTATTCTTTTGGCCAAATTTCATATACACAAATGTAAATTTACAAACAAAAAACATTTTCTTACCCTACAAAAAGAAATTGAACTGTATTTTAAGACCGTTAAATACTCTACTAACAAAAAAGCTGTTAGAATTGTAAGTATGTTCCTTAAGGTCCTTGTGTAATTGTAATGTGATATTGTTCCCCCTAGCTGGATTGTCCATTGTTTATAATCTATATTATACTTGTGTTCCCTCGTGTACTTTGTATTGATTTGTCGTTAATAAAAATAAAATAAACTACAAAAAAAAGTGTACCGAGATTTGACTATAATTATTCAGCAGTAATGTTGCCAATGATCAAGCCAAATTAATTGTTCATATTGAAATAGTTGTCATAAATTTCACAGAACATTTGCCTGGACACTGCAGAGATGAAATGTAATTTAGATAATTGTTTCCCCAGACTTGATCCCTTTGCTTTTAATGGATGAATATAAAAAGAACCTCTGACAGGGTTGAAAGAGTTGACAAAATACACTAAACAAAATATAAAAACACAACATGTAAAGTGTTGAGCCCCAAAATAATTTCTATATGCACGAAATTCTTATTTCTCTCAAATGTTGTGCTCAAATTTGTTTACATCTCTGTTGGTGAGTAATTTCATTTGCCTAAGATAATCCATCCACCTTACAGGTCGGGCATATCAAGAAGCTGGAGCACCTTGTGCTGGGGACAATAAAAGGCAGTTGTGTCACACAACACAATGCCATAGATGTTTCAAGTTGAGGGAATGTGCAATTGGCATGCTGAATGCAGGAACAGCCACCAGATCTGTTGCCAGAGGATTGAACGTTAATTTCTCTACCATAAGCTGCCTCCAACGTCATTTTAGAGAACTTGGCAGTACGGCCAACTCGCCTCACAACCACAAGCATGTTGTTGTGTGGGCAAGCGGTTTACTGATTTTAACATTATATGAACTGTAACTCAGTCAAATCTGATATAAACGCCACATGCAACAATATTTTTGTTCAGTATGTTTAATGCTTTCATTCATTGGATGTTACAGTACTTTGTGCCAATCATAAATGTAGAATCTCAATCTAGATCTGTGGTGCCATTGTACTTTAATCTATCTCTGACATGAGCATTGGCAAATCATTATTCTTGAAGTGTGTACAATTTGCTCATTTCCAAATGAACAGAATACTAATTTAGAAAATGTGCTTGTTATACAAAGGTTTAGACTCCCATAACAATATTTAGTGAAAACATGGCATTTTGCATATGCTCTTTTCAGCATCAGGGCAGGACAAATCTGTGAAGTGAACAGCCACCGATGCTGCCAACCCTCTCTGCAAGAAAGTCCTTGAAAACAATAGTATGCTCAAGAGCTGAAGATGTTAAAAGACAAAAACAATTCTTTCATTACCCCAGGACACAACGGGTGACTATCCCAGAAAAATAAAGAGGAGTAAGAGGAGACCTTTGATTTAAGATGATCCATATTAGACTGTACCTGCTCCTTCTTGCCGTTGATGATGACCAGGTCTCCTTTAGAGCCTGACAGTGCCCCCTGTTGGCTTTCCAAGTTGTGCTCTACTCAGAGAAGGTGTAGAACTCTCAAACTGGACTCTGGACCTCGAAGCCAGTTCCAAGGAATTTGTTAATTGTCTAATCGGGGACTGATTTTGACCTAGGACACCAGGTGGGTGCACATAATTATCAGGTACAACAGAAAACCGAACCTCGTAGGGTAAGAGTTGAATTAGCCCTGGTGTTTAAAAAAAAATGTAACTAGGGCAAGTCAGTTAAGAACAAATTCTTATTTTCAATGACTGCCTAGGAACAGTGGGTTAACTGCCGTGTTCAGAGGCAGAACGACAGATTTTTACCTTGTCAGCTCGGGGATTCGATCTTGCAACCTTTCGGTTACTAGTCCAACACTCTAACCACTAGGCTACCTGGTGTAGAAGCTGCCGAGGGCCTTCACCTCCCTGTTGGTCCTCAAAGGATTGGAGTAACCCTGGATTGTAAACTGTCATGGTCAAAACATATTGATACAACAGTAACTAAGATGGGGAGAGGTCTGTCCATAATAAAGAATTGCTCTGCCTTCTTAACAGCACTATCAACGAGGCAGGTCATACAGGCCCTAGTTTTGTCGCACCTGGACTACTGTTCAGTCGTGTGGTCAGGTGCAAGAAAGAGGGACTATGGCAAATAGCTCGGAACAGGGCAGCACAGCTGGCCCTTGGATGCACACAGAGGACTAACAATAATATGCATGTCAATCTGTCCTGGCACAAAGTGGAGGAGAGATTGACTTCATCACTACTTGTATTTGTGAGCGGTATTAACTTGAATGCACCAAGCTGTCTGTTTGAACTACTGGCACACAGCTCAGACACCCATTCATACCCCAAAAGACATGCCACCAGAAGTCTCTCCACAGTCCCCAAGTCCAGAACAGAATATGACAGACGCACAGTACTACATAGAGCCATGACTACATGGAACTCTATTCCTCATCAAGTAACTCATGCAAGCAGTAAAATTAGATTTAAAAAACATAAAAAAATACACCTTATGAAACAGCGGGGACTGTGAAGCAACACAAACACACACGATAACATATGCACTATACACACACACACACACACACACACACACACACACACACACACACCTAAGTTTTGCTGGACCAGAGGAAGAGTAGGATCCATAATTTAAAAAAAACGTAAAATAGTAAGAAAAAGGGGAGGGGGCCTATTTCTCAGAGCAAAAGAACAATACTATGGATGATGTGCAGATTATAACGTTAATTTTCCACAACCCTGCTCTTGTTGCTGAATGCATCGCCTTTGTTTAAAATGTATAAAAATAGCTGTTTGTTTAGGTACCCAAATGAACACTAAGAAATAAATGAAATAATCTTCCAGGACACAAGGGAGGGAGAAAACAAATAGACTTACCTTTGTCTGAGCAATTACTAACTGGTTTTAAATCACACTCCACTGGCAGACTGCCAGGCATAGATTACTTCTCTGAACTGTCAAATTCAATTGTCCTTAAAATGATGTTCATTAAAGTGACAAGACCATAGTTGAGAGACATGGAGAGGAAACCAGTGATTGATAAGGCCTTCACACTAGTCGGCAAAACATTACAACCCCTTTTTGAAATTCATCCAATATATTCCATCTAAAACGTGTGACATTGTTTCTTCACGCAATGATATATTGGTGGAGAATACTCACAGTAATAGGCAAGTATACAGTTGGTCAACAGAAATAAGGCGTAGAGAATGGAGACAGCAACAGCATGTCTTCTTTGCTATCTGTACAATGCAAACAAAATATTGGGGTATAAATAAGTAGAAATAACAAACGTGTATGACACGTGTAGGCACATACTGTACATCTTATACATGAATCCACCCAAGAGTCAAAGGCAGGATGCTGGTTGCACTTCCCTCTACGTAGGCCCCTGGTCTCTCTCTCGGGCCTGTTAATATCCATCTCCAGATTGTTACGCTATATGCTGAAGTCCACATCCATCCTTTTCATGATACTGATACAAGGACAACGGTTGGTTGGTGAGGAAGGTAGGATGCATAACTGAGAGGGAGGAAGGGGGGATGTTTTTACCACACCACAATTAGGTCATCATTGATATATTTCACCATGTCCTTATTAGGAATGATTCTCATGTTGTAGTAATGTGTTCTAACCATCTAATTTATTTTAAAAACCTAAAGATATTGTAAAGACAATTTAAAGGGAACCTGATGATTTTTAGTTCTGTAGATCGTGATAACAAACAATGAGGGAATGCATTTATATTTTCAACTTAGTTATCCATATTTTTTAAATAAATGTATATCTGGTCAACTCTTACACAGTTGATATTTGTTCAGTTTCAACAGATCATGTGAAACAGCCAAAGAGAGAAAAAGATCCAAGTTGAAAAGCCCACAACATAACATACCTGCATAGTAATATATCGTCTCAAAAGGTCCTCTTTCTTCTTTATGCAGGTTATCTTGATCTAATCGGAATGTCAAGTTGCCAAACCAGTCTTATCCGAGAGTTGCAGGTTCAGTTTAATCTCAAGCCTAAACCAATAATCTTCAGAAAGATAGTGGTATAGTTGTCTGGGAACCATTCTCAGTAAGAACCTAAAACAGAGGTCACGGTGGGTAAGGTAGTGATGAAAATAACATGTGGCATAACAAGGAGGTTAATAATATACAAAAGTTAAAGTATACACAAGTTGGCCTCACAAATAATTAATAATATACAAAAGTTAAAGACTCTGTGGTTTTAGTGATTGGCTTCGGTGTATGCTGCAGTATGACCACATAGCAAAAGACCGACATTTACTAAATAAAGTAAGATAGATGGCAAAGTCTTTAAAATCAGAGGAAATGATGCACATAGTGGTGGAATTGGAGTGTGTAGTGCCTTACAAATTGTATATCTCCATGAGAGGTCAATTAGATCACGTTTGTGCATGACACTAGGGACACAATACTGTTTTGTTGATCAAATATGCACTAAACAAAAATAAACCCAACATGTAAAGTGTCCTGTTTCATGACTTGAAATAAAATATCCCAGAAATGTTCCATAAGCACAAAAAAATGACTTCTCTCAAATGTGTTTACATTCCTGTTAGGGGGCATTTCTCCTTTGCCAAGGTAATCCATCCAGCTAATAGGTGTGGCATATCAAGAAGCCAATTAAACAACATGATCATTACACAGGTGCACCTTGTGCTGGGGACAAAAGGCCGCTAAAATGTGCAGTATTGTCACACAATGCCACAGATGTCTCATTGGCATGCTGACTGCAGGAATATCCACCAGAACTGTTGCCAGAGAATTGTATGTTTATTTCTCTACCTTAAGCCGCCAATGTCGTTTTAGAGAATTTGGCAGTACGTCCAACCGGCCTCACAACTGCAGGCCACGTGTATGGTATCGTGTGGGTGAGCGGTTTGGTGATGTCAGAGTGCCCCATGGTGGGGGAGGGTTATGGTATGGGCAGGCATAAGCTACTGACAAAGAACACAAATGCATTTTATCGATGGCAATTTGAATGAACAAAAATACCATAAGATCCTGAGGCCCATTGTGAGGCCCATTTGTTTTTAAGGTATCAACAGATGCATATCTGCATTCCCAGTCATGTGAAATCAATAGATTAGGGCCTACTGAATTTATTTCAATTGACTGATTTCCTTATATGAACTGTAACTCAGTAATATCAATGAAATTGTTGCATGTTGCATTCATACTTTTGTTCAGTATACATCCATTTTGGAAACTGGTGCAGTGACTATAAAGATGATTGTAGTCTGCAACCATTTGAGCCAACTCAAAAACATCTCTTAAATTTAGTAAAGGGAGATGTTTAAACCCACTTCCCACATTATGTTAAATTCCTTTGAATGTTATAACCTTTATGTCTGCACTAAAATAACAAACTCAAAAGGTTCATGGGAAATTATTTACAGAACAAATACAAGTATAACAAGAATCCAAATTAATTGTTTTGACTGATTTTGGAGTCACACCTCTTAAGGACCCCACAAAGGGGTGATGGGTAAGGCAGAAGTAACCCAGTGAATATCCTCATGATAAACTAAAGAATAGAAATCACCTGAGAGCAACCATTACAAAACCTCACAGCAACTTCTATATTTTATTTTGCACAAAAAATCCCCCGCATCTTCACATTTGTTTTCCTGCATCATAAAACCACGAGACCCGTTTTTCATTTCGGTTTGCATACCATCCAACACTCTACATAAAAACAAAACGTTTACTTGGGGTGTTACCCAGCCCCCTCCCTGGCCCAGGTCCCCAAAATCCTTGACAGTTTTGATTCTCAATTACAGAGGTGTTATACCCACAAACAGTATCCAGTCCCTTCCGTGCCCCCTCTCAGCAGCCCCCACCCAACCATTCCTCTACTCCAGATATCTGCTCTCCCCGGCCGCAACGAGAAAAAAAAAAAAATGTCCAAACTACTCCAAATTGTTAAGTTCTTGTTGACAGCTATTCCATTTAACGGTCATCGTTGTATTTTCTTCTGAACAGGGCTTTTCTGAATGGGTCACAGCAGTTAGTACAGATGGGACCAAAAAATATATTAATAAAAAAATAAAAAATAAAAATATGAAGGACAAAACCCCTCAGCCAGCTGTGTACAGAGTCAACTCTAGAACGCATACAGTGAAGAAAATTGAGGGGTTGATAGTAAATCTGCAGGTTCAAGCCTCAATAGCGAGAGAAGAAAAAAAACTAACAGAAGCCCTTGTCTTGTGTCCACTTTGGATATTAATTACCTTATTATTTTTTTGTTTAGTTGTTCTTCCTTTTGAAATGTTTTTGATTTTTAGGGAGAGAAATCTAAACACTTTACTTTGGGGATGATGAGATGTGTTTCGAAAAAGCTCATCACACATGAAGGAAAAGAAAAATGTTAGCATCAAGTGAGTATGTGTTAGTATAATTTTCCTGTCATGTTTGTCTTACTGTAGATGTATGTTGTGTAGTTACGCGTGTGTGTGTTATATAGCGCAGTGTGTGTATAAGATATCTGGTACAATCATGACAGACTTCAGTTGGGATGGTAACTAAAATGGCTTAAGGTCCATGTGACGGGAGGGAGAGAGAGCGTGGAGTGTGGAGAAGGACCAACTCCCCCGACTCCCTGCTGGGCAGCGGTAGTGCAGGTCAAAGTTCAAAGGTCAAGAAATAAAAATGGGCGGTGGGTTCTCTTTCCAGGAAGTCCATCGGTCCATCTGTCAGGTGGTCAGTGCGGTCTCCTGGCCTAACTGTGACGCCCAGGGGAAGGGGGTGAAGAGGGATGTCACTGTAGTACTAAGCCAACCTGTGAACCATAGAAAAAGGAAGCTTATGAGTTGCACCAGAAGTTAAAATGAGAACCCACATGATGACATCTGTGAGTCCTGTATACTTCTCTGCCTGCGATAGCAAGATAATTCCCTCCTTCATAACACTCCTTTTGTACCAGAAAAAACAACTACAGCCTAGGTATCACAAAACACTGTTTCAGTATCATCGTATAACCATGAATAATTTATATCGATGTGAAAGAGAGTCATCACTCCAGGAACTGACTGAACTATCAGTAAATATGAACTATGGGCAGCATCATGACGCACCTTCTCTGATCCCATGCTAGGACACTTCCAATTGTACAGATAATACTGTAGATTCCCGTCTCCGATGCCAAACTTGAGCTTCTCCAGGAAAGTCTTATTCTCCATCAGGTCCAGTGCATTGAAAACGTCAAACCCTTTCTGGATATTGACAATAGATATGGATGAGCGAGGGGGATATGGAGAGAGATGGGGGAAAGGGATTGAGTTAAAGATGAATTATTCACTGAGTATACAAAACACTTCTATGACAGAACGACCAGATGAATGCTATGATCCCTTATTGATTGTCCCTTGTTAAATCCACTTCAAATCGGTGTAGATGAAGGGGAGGAGACAGAGGATTTAAAGTTGAGACAACTAAGATATGGATTGTGTATGTGTGCCATTCAGATGGTGAATGAGCAAGACAAAATATTTAAGTGCCTTTGAACGGGGTATGGTAGTAGGTAACATGCGCACCAGTTTGTGTCAAGAACTGCAATACAGCTGCATTTTTCACACTCAACAGTTTCCCGTGTGTATCGAGCATGGTCCACCACCCAAATGACTTCCAACCAACTTGACACAACTGTGGGAAGTATTGGAGTCAACATGGGCCAGCATCCCTGTGGAACACATTCGACACCTTGTAGAGTCGATGGCCCGACAAATTGAGGCTGTTCTGAGAGCAAAAAAAGTGGGGGTGCAACTCAATATTAGGAAAGTGTTCCTAATGTTTGGTTTACTCAGTGTAAACAGTCCATATTTGACCTGGTACCCAAATCCAACTCCCATTTGACCTCCGACCCCCAGCCGCCTGAACCAAGAGAACCAACTCACCGATTTGGCCAGAATGAGTGCGTCAGACATCAGGTCCAGCAGGGTGGTGGTGGTGTGCACGTTGTAGAAGGAGTAGGCTGCCTTGAGGCTGCGGTGCACTGGATGGTTCATGATAGTAGAGGGGAGCGTGTAGAAGCTCAGGAAGTCTGTCACCTTGCCCCCAGAGGTCTGGCACAGGGAGGGAAGACACATCCTCCAACTTTACATTCACTCCCATTTTAGGTATGTGTGAAATTCATTTCCAGAGCTCTGAAGGTGACATAAGGTGAACAATGTTGTCTAGAGGTAGAAGAGAGTACAAAGTGTACCTGGATAGGTGTCCATATATGGTCATGTGTAACGGTCTACGAAGTGTATACCATTTACTAGGTGTGTAAGGGTGTTGCAATGTGTAATGTTATGGGTGTCTACGGTAGTGTACATTTTAACAGTGGTACTGACCACAACCAGGTAGGTGTCGATGATGTTCTCCTGGGGCAGCAGCCAGTGCTCCACCTCTTCGGGGCTCATGACTGGGGCCAGGTTGAACTGGCTCAGGTACTCCAGGAGCAGGCGATGCACCGCCGGAACATCCTTCCTGGTCATTGGTCGCAAGCCAGACGTTTTTGGTGCCTGGAGAGAAGGAGACGGAAGGTCACGGTAACCCCTTTCAATGGAGAGTTTCACGTCAACACAATAGACAATTCAGATAGAGGCATCGGGTGGCGGCTGGCCGGTCGGGTGTTGTGCAGAGGATAGCCTCTAGATGGCGCTTTGCTCACTGACTCACCTCATTCAGGCGGTACAGCTTCATGGTGCGTTGCATAGTCATGTTCCGGCTCAGGTGAGAGAACTTCACCTCGATCAGCTTGCGTGGGTTCAGGGAGCGATGCCAGTACCTATACAGACGATAACACTTTTCGGTTACTTTGTTTTTGTGTTTACGAGCATATGAATTTGGTTGGATGGGCATCTGTCTGGTGTGCATGTAGTGTGGTTGGTGTGTCTCTCAGTGACCCGTCTCTCAGTGACCCACCTGCAGGTGCCCACGGGTTTGGGCAGTACCACGCCAGCAGTGTAGACAGCCTGGAAAATACCCTTCAGGTTGACCCGTCTGGTGATCTCTCGGATCAGGACTGGCGCTACCCGCTTGGAGCGCAGCTTCTTGTGGACGCACAGGAAGTTGATCTCCACCATCTTCTTGTCTCTAAATGACAAAAGCAGTCTAAAGTGAGTAAGGCCTCCTCTTTAATGTCCAACTTCTTACAGCAAATTAAAACAGGAAATGATAAAATATTACATCCCTATTGTTAGCTATATTAAAATACTACAGAGTTTGGGAGTAATAAAAGTGTGTGAACAAGAGCATGATGCATATTAACTGACTGGTCATAGATGCGAATGTTGGCAGGGATGGCACTGATGAAGCCCACCAGCTTCTGGTTGGAGTTCACCCTCACCCCACAATGCCACTGGGGCAGCCAGCCTGGGGGACGCAGAGCCCTGAGGGAGAGAGACGTTACAATTACAGGTCAGTTCCCAACTACGATAGAAAACACAAAGTTTTGCTGGTCAGAAAACAACTCCTGCCTTTAACACATCTAACATGAGAGAGAGATCTATTGAAAGAGATGTGTTACATAAATGAGACACGCTGAGTAACAAAGGTGACGTAGCTAAGTAATAAAGAGTTACCAGAGCAGGAACTCTGGGGAGTAGTCGAAGCGGAACATGTTGTCATCATCCTCCACGTAGTTCTCATTGAGCAGAGTGTACAGCTCCTTCAGCTAAGAGGAGGAAGAGGAAGAGACTGAGCCACGACTGGAAGGTCTAGGGTTAAATTAAGTAGGGTAAAGTGGGGTCATCTGATGGAATAACCACAACCAAAAGTGAAGTATTTTGATTGCTATCGCTCTATTGTTTTTGGGACACTCAGTCTGGGATGGAGGGGTTGCAGAGGAGCCTCCTCACCACAGCGGCGTCGCCCAGGTCCAAGGCGTCCCACGTGAAGCCTGGAGGAAGGCTGTAGGGCTCCTCCCGGATGTTGTCTTTGTCAGGCTCGATGGAACCATGCGATGTCACCATCTCCCCTAAGGTAAACAACAAAACGCAATGTAGGAGGATATTAGCAATCTGCATATTCAACGCAAATATACAAAGCATTATACATTTTATTTAACTAGGCAAGTCAGTTAAGAACAAAGTTTTTATTTTACAATGGCGGCCTACCCCGGCCAAACCCTCCCCTAATCCGGACGACGCTGGCCAATTGTGTGCAGCCCTGTGACTACCGATGACGGTCAGTTGTGATACAGCCCAGGATCGAACCAGGGTCTGTAGTGATGCCTCTAGCACCGAGATGCAGTGCCTTGGAGCGCAGCGCCACTTGGGAGCCATCATAGTAGGTTTAATCCAAAAACAAAGAGGCCAATTGGACTATTCATATCAAATCTCCTCAAAATCACTACTACTTTTGAGAAGAAAAAAAGAAAATCATGCCTATTTTAACAATTCATTTATGTGACATTGCTACACAGAGCGAGTAATTATTTAAGAAACAAATCTTAGGTGAATTTTAACAATGAAAAGCCTGTCTAAATGCAATTAATCTACACTGAACATAAATATAAACAAAATATGCAAAGTGTTGGTCCCATGTTTCATGAGCCGAAATAAAAGATCCCAGAAACGTTTCATATGCACAAAAAGCTTCTCGCTCTCTCAAATGTGCAAATGCTCTTTCAAATGTGCAGAAATGTGTTTACATCCCCGTTATTGAGCATTTCCCTTTTGCCAAGATAATCCATCCACCTGACAGGTGTGGCATATCAATAAACTGATAATCAGCATGATCATTACACAGATGCACCTTGTGCTGGGGACAATAAAAGGCCACTAAAATGTGCAGTTTTGTTACACAACACAATGCCACAAATGTCTCAAGCCGAGGGAGCGTGCAATTGGCATGCTGACTGCAGGAATGTCCACCAGAGTGGTTGCCAGAATAATCCATGTTAATTTCTCTATCATAAGTTAAACGCAATGGTAGAAACCGATGCTATAGTTAAAGAATTTGGCAGTTCATTCAATCGGCCTCACAACCGCAGACCACGTGTAACCACGTCAGCCTAGGACATCCAGATCTGGCCTCTTCACCTGCAGAATCAACCCGAGACCCCCACCCAAGACAGCTGATGAAACTGGGTTTGAACAAATAATTTCTGCAAACTGTCAAACAGTCTCAGGGAAGCTCATCTGCGCGTTCGTCCTCCTCACCAGTGTCTTCACCTGACTACAGTTCGGCATCGTAACTGACTTCAGTGGGGAAATGCTCAACTTCGATGGCCACTGGCAAGCTGGAGAAGGGTGCTCTTCACGGATGAATCCCGGTTTCAACTAAACCAAGCAGATGAGGTGTATGGCGTCATGTCGGCGAGCGATTTGCGGATGTCAATGTTGTGAACAGTGCCCCATGGTGGCAGTGGGATTATGGTATGAGCAGGCATAAAGCTACAGACAATGAACAATTGCATTTTAGTGATGGCAATTTGAATGCACAGAGATACCGTGACCCTGAGGCCCATTGTCATGCCATTCAGCCACCATCGCATCATGTTGAAGCATGATAATGCACAGCCCATGTTGCAAGGATTTGTACACAATTCCTGGAAGCTGAAAAATGTCCCAATTCTTCCATGGCCTGCATACTCACCAGACATGTCACCCATTAAGCATGTTTGGGATGCTCTGGATCAACGTGTACCACAGTGTATTCCAGTTCCCGTCAAAATGCATCAACTTCGCAAAGCTATTGAAGAGGAGCGGGACACCATTCGATATGCCAATCAACAGCCTGATCTCTATGCGAAGGAGATGTGGCACGGTACATGAGGCAAATTGTGGTCACACCAGATACTGACAGGTTCTGGTCCACACCAACTTTTTTTTTTTTTTTTTAAGGTATCTGTGACCAACAGAGGCATATCTGTATTCCCAGTCATGTGAAATCCGTAGATTAGGGCCTAATACACATTTATTTCAATTGACTGATTTCCTTATATGAACTGTAACTCAGTAAACATTTAGAAATTGTTGCATGTTGCATATATATACTTTTTTTCAGTGTATGTAACATTGCTACACAAGGATACACCATGACATTTTAAATTCTTAATTCAATAAAAACAACACTTTCAATGTCTTTTTTATGACGTGCGACCCATAAAATGACAACGTAGCCAACACGGGTTTCACACTTCTGTTATTGTCAGCCAATCAACGTGGCACTAGCTTCATGTGTAGCAAGCAACATGGAAGATCTGAGACCAATGCGAAATGGAATTCAAATTACGAAAATAAGTTAACTAAATGAGAAGAAGGCAACACCGAGCAATCATCAGGTAGGTTGTTGTTGTTGTTGTTGTTTATTCTGAATGGAGTTGTTGTAAACAAGGACACGAAGTGCAGCAAAACAGACTCAATTAGCTTAGGTACAACGCATTAGGAAAGTATTCAGCCCCCTTGACTTTTTCCACATTTTGTTAAGTTACAGCTTTATTCTAAAATGGATTAAATGGTTTTGTTTTTTTCATTAATCTACACATAATACCCCATAATGACAAAGTGAAAACAGGTTGAGAAAATTAGATTTTTTTAATCCATTATTATTCAGACCCTTTGCTATGCGACTCGAAATTGAGCTCTGGTGCATCCTGTTTCCATTGAGCATCCTTGAGATGTTTCTACAACTTGGAGTCCACCTGTGGTAAATTGAATTGATTGGACATGATTTGGAAAGGAACACACCTGTCTATATAAGGTCCCACAGGTGACAGTGCATGTCAGAAGAAAAAAAACAAGCCATGAAGGAATTGTCCGTAGAGCTCCAAAATAGGATTGTGTCGAGGCACGGGTACCAAAAACTGTCTGCAGCAGTGAAGCTCCCCAAGAGCACAGTGGTTAAATGCAAGAAATTTGGAACCACCAAGACTCTTCCTAGAGCTGGCCGCCCGGCCAAACTGAGCAATCAAGGGAGAAGGGCCTTGGTCATGGAGGTGACGTGACCAAGAACCCGATGGTTCTTGGTCACGGACAGAGCTACAGAGTTCCTCTGTGGAGATGGGAGAACCTTCCAGATGGACAACCATCTTTGCAGCACTCCACCAATCAGGCCTTTATGGTGGAGTGGCCAGACTGAAATCATAGCCCATTTGGAGTTTGCTATCAGACCATGAGAAATAACATTCTCTGGTCTGATGAAACCAAGTTTGAATTATTTGGCCTGAATGCCAAGTCTGGAGGAAACCTGGCACCATCCCTACAGGTGGTAGCAGCATCATGCTGTGGGGATGTTTTTCAGCTGCAGGGACTGGGAGACTAGTCAGGTTTGAGGGAAAGATGAATGGCGAAAAGTACAAAGAGATCCTTGATGAAAAACTGCTCCAGAGCGCTCAGGACCTGACTGATGCGAAGGTCCACCTTCCCAAAGGACAACACAGGAGTGGTTTCGGGACAAGTCTCTGAATGTCCTTGAGTGGCCCAGCCAGAGCCCGGACTTGAACCCGATCTAACATTTCTGGAGAGACCTGAAAATAGCTGTGCCGCAACGCTCCCCACTAAACCTGACAGAGCTTGGGAGGATCTGCAGAGAAGAATGGGAGAAACTCCCCAAATCAATGTGTGCCAAGATTGCAGTGTCATACCCAAGAAACTTTGAGGCTGTAATCGCTGCCAAAGGTGCTTCAACAAAGTACTATGTAAAGGTTCTGAATACTTATGTAAATGTTTTTTCAATTTCTAAAAACCTGGTTTCGCGTCATCGTTATGATGAGGGAGAAAAAGTATTTAATACATTTTCGAATAAGGCGGGAACATAACAAAATCTGAAAAAAGTCAAGGTCTGAATACTTTCCGAATGCACTGCAGCTAGCTAAGAGTTAGCTGGCTAACATAGCTAGCCTCTTCACATTGAATTGATGCAGTCAAGACAGGCACTACCAGATGGAAAGATAGATAACCTATGACATCTACAAGTTTGTGTAACTAGGGCAAGTGTGTATGGGTACTGTCTCTCTCCTGTGTCAAACACGCCGACCCCTGACTATCCGTCGCACTGCTGCATGCAAGAGGAGCGGCACCTCTCTCCCAAGTCATGCAGGCTGCGAAGCAAGCCAGGTCCCAACTTCAAACATTTATACAGTGGGGCAAAAAAGTATTTAGTCAGCCACCAATTGTGCAAGTTCTCCCACTTGAAAAGATGAGGCCTGTAATTTTCATCATAGGTACACTTCAACTATGACAGACAAAATGAGAAAAGAAATCCAGAAAATCACATTGTAGGATTTTTAGTGAATTTATTTGCAAATTATGGTGGAAAATAAGTAGTTGGTCAATAACATAAGTTTCTCAATACTTTGTTATATATCCTTTGTTGGCAATGACAGAGGTTAAACGTTTTCTGTAAGTCTTCACAAGGTTTTCACACACTGTTGCTGGTATTTTGGCCCATTCCTCCTCCATGCATATCTCCTCTAGAGCAGTGATGTTTTGGGGCTGTTGCTGGGCAACACGGACTTTCAACTCCCTCCAAAGATTTTCTATGGGGTTCAGATCTGGAGACTGGCTAGGCCACTCCAGGACCTTGAAATGCTTCTTACGAAGCCACTCCTTCGTTGCCCGGGCGGTGTGTTTGGGATCATTGTCATGCTGAAAGACCCAGCCACGTTTCATCTTCAATCCCCTTGCTGATGGAAGGAGGTTTTCACTCAAAATCTCACGATATATGGCCCCATTCATTCTTTCCTTTACACGGATCAGTCATCCTGGTCGCTTTGCAGAAAAACAGCCCCAAAGCATGATGTTTCTACCCCCATACTTCACAGTAGGTATGGTGTTCTTTGGATGAAACTCAGCATTCTTTGTCCTCCAAACACGACGAGTTGAGTTTTTACTAAAAAGTTATATTTTGGTTTCATCTGACCATATGGCATTCTCCCAATCTTCTTCTGGATCATCCAAATGCTCTCTAGCAAACTTCAGACGGGCCTGGACATGTACTGGCTTAAGCAGGGAGACACGTCTGGCACTGCAGAATTTGAGTCCCTGGCGGCGTAGTGTGTTACTGATGGTAGGCTTTGTTACTTTGGCCCCAGCTCTCTGCTGGTCATTCACTAGGTCCCCCCGTGTGGTTCTGGGATTTTTGCACACCGTTCTTGTGATCATTTTGACCCCACGGGGTAACATCTTGCGTGGAGCCCCAGATCGAGGGAGATTATCAGTGGTCTTGTATGTCTTCCATTTCCTAATAATTGCTCCCACAGTTGATTTCTTCAAACCAAGCTGCTTACCTATTGCAGATTCAGTCTTCCCAGCCTGGTGCAGGTCTACAATTTTGTTTTTCAGGTGTCCTTTAACAAACTGCTCTTTGGTCTTGGCCATAGTGGAGTTTGGAGTGTGACTGTTTGAGGTTGTGGACAGGTGTCTTTTATACTGATAACAAGTTCAAACAGGTTCCATTGATACAGGTAACGAGTGGAGGACAGAGGAGCCTCTTAAAGAAGAAGTTACAACAGGTCTGTGAGAGACAGAAATCTTGCTTGTTTGTTGGTGACCAAATACTTGTTTTCCACCATAATTTGCAAATAAATTCATTAAAATCCTGTGATTTTCTGGAATTTTTTTCTCATTTTGTCTGTCATAGTTGAAGTGTACCTATGATGAAAATTACAGGCCTCATCTTTTTAAGTGGGAGAACTTGCACAATTGGTGGCTGACTAAATACTTCCCCCCCCCACTGTATATATTTTTATATACATTATTTTGCCTATCTGGAAAAATGTCATGATATTACTCGAATAGTGAAATTCCTTCAAATGCTCATCCATAGTGACTAGGGATTCATCTTTTCCTGAAAATCTACCAAGTTTCAACATCGGGAATAATTCAAATTCATCCTGACTCCTGATCTTGTGACACGGTCTGTCAAAAACAATCAACATATTCGGGTAAATAATGGAGAGAAAAAAAATGGAGGTGCCCATTTAAAGCATTTAAATCCAAGATATGGTCACCCGGGGTTCTCCCAAAATAACTGTCGCTGCGCCACCATGTAAAGATTTCTAAGCGAGTGAAACTGATATCTAGTAATGTTAGTAATGATAAGATCGTCAATGACATTATTTTGAATTGCGAAACAGGCCCTTCATAAATTCAGAGCGTTATGTTCCTGAATTAATTCAGTACATTTCAGCAGTAAGCCTAGGCTCTCCACACAGAGCGCACCCCAGGGACGCGCAGAGTGCACCCCGGGGACGCGCACAGAGCACACCCCGAGTAGGCCATAGAGTTGTCAAATCATACAAACTTTAAAAGGCAGTCAAACAAAAGGTCAAAAGACCAAAGTCGTTAAGCTTGCTAGATAAACTCAACCAATGACAGAATATCACCCATTTGTCTAAATCAAGTTGATAATTATACAGATAGCAAATCATGAATAACGGAGATAAAGAAAGGACATTGTTTAAAATATCAAGGAATCTTATCAGGGACAAACTCTGTTTAAAACAATATCCATATCTGCTCTCATACCGTTTGCTGATCATGCGGGACAGGAGTCAGGATTTTGGGTTTCAGTGGGATTGGGATGATAGTACTATTGTCCTATATGAGTCAATAGATAAATAATAATAAACTTGATTGAGGCAACATTACCGCAAGCTAAATGTTTCTGATCAGTGATAAATCAGCAAACTAATAAATGAGCTACCACTTCCACTTGTCCAGCCAAATATACATAGATACAGTGAAACAAAAGCACAGGCTTTCGGTAGGGAGTAGAACAGGCTACTAAGCTGAGTGAAGAGCAAAATCCACTTGTATAACTACGGTGTGTTTTCCTCTCTCTGCTCTTTTTCTAAGGCCCAATGGCTGTTTCCTCGTCTCTTCACTCCACTTCTGCCCGCCTCTGCATTGTTCTCAACACCAGTTTAAATCAATATAGGCTACTGTTTTCTAGAAATCTGGCATTTCTGTGACGTCGGACCAGGGCTCGGGTTTTCAGCTCACCGAGATTGGGTCGGACCAGGATCTAATTTTTAGTTCTGATGAAAAGTCTAAACTGCATTCGAGTCAGGCAGTATATATTATGCACAAGTTTTGAATTTATGGTGACTGTGTGAATTATATACGCTAGGTTCAAGGCTTCCATGAGACAACCTGTTTGGATGATGAGCAGTTTGGCAAAAATAAAATGGCACGTGTATTTTGTGGAATTGCATTAGTGCAACTTTGGGGGGAAATTTGTACAGTCCCGGGATCCCGGTTACCCGTGTTAATCCCTACTAGTCACTACAGTGAGGTTCTGGAGACATTTCGGTACCCCTGCAAAATGTCATACCTAGCTTGGGGACGGGCTGTGTGTCCCAGAACTGGTAGCTGCGTCGGCTTGCCTCCTCCATGGTTTTGGCAGGGCCCTGGCCCACAGAGAACAGTTCAATGGCCTTTTGGATCTCCTGCAGCTTATCAGCAGGCAGCGAGTTCACCTGTGTAGAGAGAGAAAGAGAGTAATGTAGGGTTGAAAAGGAAACAAATTGCCAAATGTAAAACGATCTTCATAGACAATCAAAAACACACCAACTAATCTCCATTCAGTTTTGTAGAGGCCGTTTTCAAAAGTTACAGAACAATAAGTCAATGTCGGTCTTTCTCGAACTCCTCTCTCTCAAAGGAACACAAAGCAAAAACATTTGCCCCAACACTCACTCATGTGGCCGACACACATGTACATACATCTACCTTGCCTAGCGGATCCTCCTCTGCAGGTTCTTTATTTGCCCCAGACTTCTTCTTCTTCTTTTTGTTTTTCTTCTTCTTGGCACCGCTGTCATCTCCCTGGCCCTTGTCACTACCATAGGACAACAACAAAAAACATGTAACTAAGACTTTCCATAGGCCAGGAGAATGCCACAACTGTTTCAGTCCTCTTCATTACCAACCTAGAATACCCAGTATCTTATAAGATAAGATATGTTGGAAACAAGCATGTTTTTGTCCCAAATACAGATAACTTACAGTTTATCCCTAAGCTAGTTTAAAGTGGTTGGAGTTATTCCTCCATCCCCTGACCACCAAGGACTCTAGAAGAGCCCCCACCCCGATGCCCATTTCCTGTGCAGGACAGGGAGACAGCAGTATACTTAAAAGAACAGGGGATGATCCCATTAGCGTCCAAGAGGGGAGTGAGGCTAGGGACTGGCATGTATTTGTAACACCAGGACAGATGGTAAAATCACATGACCCCCCGGGGGGAGTGAGTGTGGCTATGAGTGTCTGTGTGTGTATGAACGCGTTTGTATGAGGGATGTTAAGGGGACACTGACAGGAACAATAGACGACCAAGCATTCAATGGCTTATTCAACAGGCTTCCATTCCAGCAGTCGAGCCTAACTACCATCCAGAACCATTCAACCTTTCATTTAGCGAACTAATGTTAGCTATTAAAATATTTGTGTTAACTTATTTGGCTACCTTGCAGGGTTCCAGATGCTCGCATACACGCTGACATCAAGCCACACAAGGGCTGTAATCCATACCCAGTTTAAATAGGTTGTTGATTGTTGGCAGAACCAATAGCTTCAATGCAACCAAGAGAGTTTTGAGCATGGCTGCCTCCCAGCTAAACAAATTGCTACATGTCACTATATGGTTAGGTCAACCCCGCAATTTACAGAATGAATCTTAAGAGCAGTTACTTACATTTTCGTCTGGCAAAATAACGCTCAAGTCGGCGCTCTAGAAAGATGCCTGTGTTTCCGACTTGGAATTCCAAGATGGATGACTGTTCAGAATATTTTTCTCCAGTCGGAGCTCGTTTCCAAATGTCATACCCCCCAAGTTCCCAGTTGTCTTGAATGCACTGAAGTCTGAGATTTCCGGCATCAAATGTATCTCTCATGTCAGACACTTGTCACCTAGCTTAACTTGGTCATTCCAAATATGCGGTGCTTTTTGGACCTCGTAACTTTTTGGGGAAAAAAATGTATATTTTTTTTCTGTGCATTCTATCAGAAAAATATTTTTGTCAAACTCAGGCACTTATTTGTTGGGGTGCATTTTCCAACTAACAGGGTAGAACCTAACTGGGTGGAGATTTGGAACACAAATTAGCCATAGCTCTCTGAGTGAGCAAGATTGAGCTAGTATAATGGTGAACACTTGAACAGGATTTTAACTTCTCTATCAAACGTATGAAAAGTGGTTAATTTTCTCTATAACTTACGCCATACCCAAACCGGACGCACACAAATGTATTTTGTCCCCCCACACCAAACGCGATCACGACACGCAGGTTGAAATATCAAAAACTCTGAACCAGTTATATTAATCAAGGGACATTTATGGCAATTTAGCCAGCTAGCCTGCAGTTGCTAGCTAATTTGTCATATTTAGCTAGCTTGCTGTTGCTAGCTAATTTGTCATAGGATATGACCGTTGTTATTTTACCTGAAAATCCCAAGGTCCTCTACTCCGACAATTAATCCACAAATAAAACTATCAACCAAATCATTTCTAGTCATCTCTCCTCCTTCCAGGCTTTATCTTCTTTGGACTTTATATGGCATCTTTAGATTGGCATCTAACTTTCATAATAAAAAGGTGGATTACCACGACCGACCGACGTCAGTTCATCTTTCAATCACCCAAGTAGGAATAACCAATGAGGCGATGGCACGTGGGTATCTGCTTCTATAAACCAATGAGGAGATGGTAGAGGCAGGACTTGCACCGTGTTCAGCGTCACAAATAGAACCAACTTATATGTTAGCGCCTGGCAACGCAGACGCTGGTTGGCGCACGCGAGCAGTGTGGGTGCAATGATTGAAAAACATGCATGTGTATATTTATTTTGCAATGCGAGCAGTGTGGTCAGCATGTGTGGTCATCTGAGACACTAAAAGATCGGAAAGCTGCCACGGTCATCCCCCTCTTCAAAAGGGGGAGAGACTAGACCTAAACTGTTAGACCTATATCCATCCTGCCCTGCCTTTCTAAGTCTTGGAAAGCCAAGTTAACAAACAGATCACCGACCATTTCGAAACCCACCGTACCTTCTCCACTATGCAATCTGGTTTTCCGAGGTGGTCATAGGTGCACCTCAGCTATGTTCAAGGTCCTAAACGATATCATAACCGCCATTGATAAAAGACAGTACTGTGCAGCAGTCTTCATCGACCGGGCCAATGCTTTCGACTGTCAATCACCGCATTCTTATCTGCAGACTCAATAGCCTTCGTTTCTCAAATGACTACCTCACCTGGTTCCCCAACTACTTCTCAGACAGAGTTCAGTGTCAAATCAGAGGGCCTGTATTCCGGACCTCTGGCAGTCTCTATGGGGTGCCACAGGGTTCAATTCTCGGGACGACGACTCTTTTCTCTGTATACAGTTGAAGTTGGAAGTTTACATACACCTTAGCCAAATACATTTAAACTCAGTTTTTCACAATTCCTGACATTTAATCCTAGTGAAAATTCCCCGTCTTAGGTCTGTTAGGATCACCACTTTAAATGTAAGAATGTGAAATGTCAAAATAATAGAGAACTATTTAGTTCAGCTTTAATTTTTCATCACATTCCCAGTGGGTCAGAAGTTTACATACACTCAATTAGAATTTGGTAGCATTGCCTTTAAATTGTTTAACTTGGGTCAAACGTTTCGAGTAGCCTTCCACAAGCTTCCCACAATAAGTTGGGTGAATTTTGGCCCATTCCTCCTGACAGAGCTGGTGTAACTGAGTCAGGTTTGTAGGCCTCCTTGCTCGCACAGGCCTTTTCAGTTCTACCCACACATTTTCTATAGGATTGAGGTCAGGGCTTTGTGATGGCCACTCCAATACCTTGACTTTGTTGTCCTTAAGCCATTTTGCCACAACTTTGTAAGTATGCTTGGGGTCATTGTCCATTTTCTGAGGTCTTGGCTGATTTCTTTAGATTTTCCCAAGATGTCAAGGAAAGAGGCACCGAGTTTGATGGTAGGCCTTGAAATACATTCACAGGTACACCTCCAATTGACTGAATTTATGTCAATTAGCCTATCAGAAGCTTCTAAAGCCATGACCACATTTTCTGGAATATTCCAAGCTGTTTAAAGGCACAGTCAACTTAGTGTATGTAAACTTCTGACCCACTGGAATTGTGATACAGTGAATTATAAGTGAAATAATCCGTCTGTAAACAATTGTTGGAAAAATTACTTGTGTCATGCACACAGTAGATGTCCTAACCGACTTGCCAAAACTATAGTCTGTTAACAAGACATTTGTGGAGTGTTTGAAAAACAAGTTTTAATGACTCAAACCTAAGTGTATGTGAACTTCTGACTTCAACTGTATATCAATGATATTGCTCTGGATGCTGGTGATTCTCTGATCCACCTCTACGCAGACGACACCATTCTGTATACGTCTGGCCCTCTTTTGGACACTGTTAAAAAAACTCCAAACGAGTTTCAATGCCAAACACTCTTTCCGTGGCCTCCAACTGCTCCTAAATGCATGCTCTTCAACAGATTGCTGCCCACACCCACCCGCCCGACTAGCATCACAACTCTGAATGGTTCTGACTTAGAATATGTGGACAACAATAAATACATAGGTGTCTGGTTAGACTGTAAACTCTCCTTCCAGACTCACATTAAGCATCCATCTCCAATCCAAAATTAAATCTGGAATCGGCTTCCTATTTCGCAACAAACGATCCTTCACTCATGCTGACAAACATACCCTCGTAAAACTGACTATCCAACCGATCCTTGACTTTGGCGATGTCATTTACAAAATATCCTCAATCACTCTCCTCAGCAAATTGGATGTAATCTCAGTACCATTCGTTTTCTCACCAAAGCCCCATATATTACCCACCACTGCGACCTGTATGCTCTCGTTGGCTGGCCCTCGCTACATATTCGTCGCCAAACCCACTGGCTCCAGGTCATCTATAAGTCTTTGCTTGGTAAAGCCCCGCCTTATCTCGGTCACCATAGCAACACCTACCCGTAGCACGGGCTCCAGCAGGTATATTTCACTGGTCATCCCCAAAGCCAACACCTCCTTTGGCTGCCTTTCCTTACAGTTCTCTGCTGCCAATGACTGGAACGAATTGCAAAAATCACTTTAGCTGGAGACATCTCTCTCACTAACTTTAAGCATCAGCTGTCAGAGCAGTTTACCGATCACTGCACCTATACACAGCCCACCCAACTACCTCATCCCCATATTGTTATTGACTTTTTTTACACCCCAGTATTTCTAATTGCACATCATCATCTGCACATCTATCACTCTAAACTGTAATAATTTCACCACCATGGCCCATTTATTGCCTTTACCACCCTAATCTTACATTTGCACACACTGTACATATATTTTCCTATTGTGTTATTGACTGTACATTTGTTTATCCCATGTGTAACTGTTGTTTTTGTCGCACTGCTTTACTTTATCTTGGCCAGGTCGCAGTTGAAATTAGAACTTGTTCTCAACTGGCCTACCTGATTAAATAAAGGTTAAATAAAATATATATATTTTAAATGTAACAGGGTGGAAATGTATGAGTGGGAAATACAGACTAACAACATGGAAAAATAGATACAAATGTGTTTATATTGTTGTACCTTTGCACCACAGTTTTCCCACCAAAGAAATGATGCAACTTCCTGAATGTGATGTCATTTTAGAAAGGGGTTGTTTTCTTTAAATGGAGAATTACAACAGACTAACAGGGTGGAAAGTGATATCAAGGACACAAAGAAAAATCTTAAATAAATACAATAACCATGAAAAAAAAAGGTTATTGACATGAGAATTTAACTTGGGCTATAAAATAATGAAGATTTAAAATATTATTATAAGGCTTATATTTGTCATGTAAGTTGATGAATAAT
The DNA here is from genome assembly GCF_023373465.1 of Oncorhynchus keta. NCBI lineage: Eukaryota > Metazoa > Chordata > Actinopteri > Salmoniformes > Salmonidae > Oncorhynchus > Oncorhynchus keta. The sequence goes on from NC_068452.1 coordinate 19,598,065, forward strand.
GTTCAAAATGAATAAAATTCCCTTTCAAATGCCATAGTTCTGTGGTAAAGTACACCTGACCTTATATTGAAAGGTTTTTGGAATTCACATTTTACACTAAATAAGTGACAGTTCCTGGGGATAGAAAAGGCACCGCATGGTAGGAATGAGCCATCTATGCTAAAGCATTTAGCACCTATCATGCTGGTGTTACTGTGATGAAAAGACAAGACGATGCATCATTATGTACCTGAATATATTTGTTATTTTTGACAGACAGCGTCAAAAGTTCGAGAGTCAGCTAACTAACAAGTAAACGTCGTAAAAAGGCATAGCTGGCTAGCTAGTTAGCTAACGTTATCAGTTTCGCATTTGACTTAAGACGTATTTAACATTTTTGGGCGCTGTTCTCTATTCGAAATAAAGTGTTCCAATTTAATATTGTACTACAATCTGATTTGTGTTGGTTTTCACCGCATAATTGTATGTAATTGATCATAATATGGTTCGATTTCTTGTACAGTGACCAATTGTAGTTAGCTAACGTCATGCCTCGCAATAAAAGCAAAAGGAGGAACAGCATGAAACCCTGCCCATAACAGGAAAATAACCGATTTAGATCAAATCAGAGCGAAAGGCAGGCAATAAGTAACGTTAAACCGTTATCACCAATCATCCAAAAGAAAGTGGGAGGGATTAGTTGAATTGGGTTTGCTCAAGCCCAGCTGAGTTTAGCTTGCATCGTATCTTTAAAACGAGCGCAATATCATGACACGTTTTCTATAGTGCTAAAAACAAGTGTGCACTCTTACCCATCATCAAAGTGATGCTCTTCATTTTCGCAATCACTGCAATGTCCATGGTCGTCTTCTACCTCCTCTTCTTTCTCCGGCTTCGGTGCTGTCTCATTCTCATCCGCCATCTTTAACCAGGAAGTGAAAAACCACCGCGTGCATTCAACGCCTCAAAACAACCTGCGATACTATTGGCCGACTGTTGTGGTGCATTCTGGTTCCTGTAGTTATTAATGTGACAGGTTGTGAAATTGAAATATTTTTTTTATCAGCACTTTCGAAGCAGGCAAATGGATGCATAAGGCTACGTAATGAACATGTCCCTAAACAAGACTGAACCTCAGTTGTCTATTAAACAATGTCACGTAGTTGTGGACTCACCCAATGATTTATATATACACTAGATGACCACTCAGATGTGCGCTATACATTTAAAAAAACAATTTAATAAAACAATTTTCCTTAAAGTATTGTTTTTAGAAATGACTAATTTTACTGTTTCCGCTACAACAACAAAATGCTTAAATACATGTAATTTGGTCCTTAAAATATTTAATTGTTAAACTGTAGAATTACATTCATTCCTAATGAGGACTGCTCCTTCTGGGGAGTACCAATATGGCCAATATGACATCAGCAATCCAGGGTTTAGATACATCATTAGACTCACCTGTGTTGATATGTGCCATCCATAGACAGTATGGGGGAACCAGCAAATCTTGTCACCTGGGTAAAATCATATGATGCCAGTGGTGTATAGTACCTAAGTAAAAATACTTTAATGTGCTACTTAAGAACAGTTTTGCGGTATCTGTACTTTACATTTTATATTTTTGACAACTTTTACTTTTACATTCCTAAATGTAAAACTAGACAAACTAGACACTCTAATGTACTTGTCCTCTTGCGCAGTTGTGCCCCAGGGCCTCCCACTCCTCTTTCTATTCTGGTTAGAGCCAGTTTGCGCTGTTCTGTGAAGGGAGTAGTACACTGCGTTGTATGTGATCTTCAGTGATGGTTGCTGATAATGGGCCTCTGTATGTAGATTATCCATAAAAAAAATCAGCTGTTTCAAGCTACAATAGTCATTTACAACATTAATAATGTCTACACTGTATTTCTGATAACATTTATGTTATTTTAATGGACAAAAAAACGTGTTTTTCTTTCAAAAACAAGGACATTTCTATGTGACCCCAAACTTAGGAACAGTAGTGTATATGACTCATTTATATGGCAGAAGGAGGCTCTGTGTGTTGTGTGTCAGTATGCTGTGCATACCATCTCCTACTTCACTTCCCTCAAAAATAAATCCGTTTTCTCACACAGGCACCATTCAAGCAGAAAAAAATTGAAATAGTATGCCAACATTGAAACAGAAGGGCACAATGGGGTTAAAATAGATTTTATAAAAACTGAACATGCTTCTCTAGGGTTTCACACTTAGTGTTAAAATAATATTGCTC